>NW_024883056.1:0-139860 GCF_019059575.1 Amphibalanus amphitrite | reverse complement strand
CTCCCCTGGACTCCTCTGAGCCGTCGCCGGTATCGACAGCCCTCCCCGTCGCTCCGCTTTCCGGCGTCCGTCTCTCCGGATAGGACGCTGACCGGCCCTGTCCCGCCGCTGTCACGGTAGGACACTGATGCTGACCGGCCCTGTCCCGCCGCTGTCACGGTAGGACACTGATGCTGACCGGCCCTGTCCCGCCGCTGTCCGCGCCTGCAGGTGCCGAGCTGCTCTCCAAGGGCTGGTGGCGGCCGCCGGCAAACTCAGTCAGTACCTGACAACGGGCACCCACCAGCTGCAGTCCAACCTGGCGCCGGCCAAGGCGCCCGTCCACATCGACCCGCGACTCCAGAGCGGCGCGCAGACCGCCAAAAAGGTCTCCGTGGGCGCGCTCAAAGTCAGCGAGTATGTCGGTGAGTGCCGCGGTCGAAACTGCTGGATGTTGGGGTGGGGGCCGGAGGGTAAACCTGCTGAGTGTTGCGGGTCGCGTGGACCATATCTCCAGTGGGCGTGCCTGTGGTTTGTGACCCGTGTCTGTGATCGGTGACCCATGTCTGTGATCGAGGACCCGTGTCTGTGATTGGTGACTCGTGTCTGCTGCGTGTGACCTGTGTCTACTCTTTGTGACCCGTGTCTGTGGTGTGTTACCTGTGGTCTTGGTCTGTGACCCATGCTGCTGCGTGTAACCTGTGTCTACTCTTTGTGACCCGTGTCTGTGGCGTGTGACCAATACTGCTGTGTGTGACCCGTGTCGCCAGTGGGTCAGGTGGGCCGCGGCACGATGGCGCTGGCCGCCTACATAGCGCCGCACGTGAAGCGTACGGGCACCCGCATTATCACGGGCTCCCGACTGGCCGACGAGAAGGCCGCTGCCGGGAAGGTGAGTTCACCGGACGCCGCTGCCGGGAAGGTGAGTTCACCGGACGCCGCTGCCGGGAAGGTGAGTTCACCGGACGGCCGCCGCCGGGAAGGTGAGTTCACCGGACGCCGCTGCCGGGAAGGTGAGTTCACCGGACGCCGCTGCCGGGAAGGTGAGTTCACCGGACGCCGCTGCTGGGAAGGTGAGTTCACCGGACGGCCGCTGCTGGGAAGGTGAGTTCACCGGACGGCCGCCACCGGGAAGGTGAGTTCACCGGACGGCCGCCACCGGGAAGGTGAGTTCACCGGACGGGCGCTGCTGGGAAGGTGAGTTCACCGGACGCCGCTGCTGGGAAGGTGAGTTCAGTGGATGGCCCCCCGCGTCTCTCCTAGCTGGCCTATGTTCCAGATTAGCGGAGGGGTGTCTTATTATGAAATTAATACCCTTTAGAGGGATAGGGTATTTTGTTTCTTTTGCATCGGAGAGATCATGCTGTCTGTAACACTGTCGCAGTATGAATGAAGGCCGCCGCACACGATGCCTTCGGCCGGCTTATTCGAATATCGCAGTAGTGATTTTCTGGTGGGAGTTGGAGTCTTCGGGCGAGACATTTCGCCATGAAGATCGCGTGAATTTTAGCGGCAGAATTCCGAGGAACTCGACCTCCCGCCCCTGCCTGTCGCAGCTTTAGCCATCCCCTCCCATCCCGTCCGTCCTCCCGGCCCCTCCCGTCCCGGTCTGTCGCTGTCTGAGCCGCCCCCTCTGAGCCGCCCCCCCCCCCCCGCGCCCGCCGGCAGATGGACGACGTTCTGGAGGTGGCGTCGGGCGCCGTGCGCGGCTTCGGCCTGGTGTACACTGGCCTGGAGCGGGCGGCCACGCTGCTGGCCACCAGCATCTCGGAGAACACGGTGCAGCTGGTGGGGCACCGGTACGGCGCCGAGGCCGGCCGCGTCACAGAGCACTCGCTCCACTCGGCCGGAAACCTGGCCATGACCGGACACAACGTGCAGGCGCTCGGAGCCAAGGGCATCGCCAAACGGGTGGCCAAGGACACCGGAAAACACCTCATCACCGAGCACGAACAGAGCAAGCACGGACCGCCGCCGCCGCGCCCGCCGCCGCCGGCCTAGGGCCGCCGGACGGCGCCAGCGGCCGCGTCGTGAGGCGCTCGGCGATGCTGTAAGGTGGGAGTAATGTCACTGTGTATGTACTGTAACATCGTAGATGGCCTTGTTTATTGACAAAGAGATTGATAGCATCGTTGTGTGGTACGGGCCACAGTGCGTTGGGCTGCAGTTTGGGGCTGCGGCGGGCGCGCGTTCACCGTCCCTCCCCGTTTGCCGAGTGGAGCTGAGCGGCTGACTGGCGCCGCGCCGGGTGTCGGGGCGCCGCGCCAGCAGCGCTCCTCCGCGCTGCTCGGCTTGGAACGCTCCCATCCTTCCTTTCGGTGGCTGGCGAGGGGCACCGCTTTCAAGCTATGCAGTATGTAGATCCCTCAACGGACAAGTCGGCTTAACTCTATGAGTGTTTGGATGTTGGAGGTAGTATTCCCATGTCGTTTTATAATGGCACGTCAGTGCCTTAATGTTCTTGTGCGTCCAGTGCTATGTGCGTTATCTGCATAACCTTGCTTCAGACACCGCAATATCGTTCGCCCGCCTCTGGACAGGGGTTGGGAAGGGGCCCGCCTCTCTGCAGGGGTTCGGGAGGGGCCCGCCTGTGGACGCAGGTCGCGCGGCGCCCTGTGCTTCCTGTGCAGCTAGTGCTCCGGCTGGCTACATGTGTCTACCCCTCGCAAACCTCCCGGATAGTAACGTGTTGGAACAGACGTGATACTTTAATGGATCTGAGAGCACAATATCTTAACCAAATATACATCGTTTATTTTTACACGTCTTTGGTTACACCTATTCAGCCACGGCTTCTGATAGAGACCAGTATAGCCAGATGGACACGGACGTCTTCCGCCGTCTGGGCGCTACTAATCCCCAATCGCCATAGTAGGTATATCCAATATAGCGAACCCTGCGCCACAATTATGTCGGGAGTGGTCCAACGTCCACTGGTGTTATAGATATGTTGCGATGGTGCTAAAACGATGCCTATCGTTAAATTATCTGCTTACGAAATTTTGTGCACATTTCCATTGCCAGCACCTTCACTGTAACTCGGAGACGTTTGAACAATATGCTTACTCGCGTCACTGCAGACGCACTGCTCAGTCGGTGGTGGTAGGATCGACCGCTAAACCTGACACAGCGACGCGGTCGGCCCACAGTGATGCACAAATATGAACAGTTTTGGCGATGAAATTCATAATGACAGGGGTAAATACACAAGATACACATACGGTATCGGCCCCACAGACACAGGGCCGGGAACACCGGGGACAGTGGCCGACGACCAGACCTGTGACCTGCCCAGACCTGTGTCCGCCAGCTGTGCCCGTCAGCTGTCTGTCAGCTCCGTCAGCTGTGTCCCGCTCACTCGTCTGCCGGCCAGACATCGGGCTCGAACTGCAGCACGCCGTCAGTGCTGTACTGGTCCAGGCAGCTGTGGTCGCCCGGCGAGTCGCACGCCAAAAACCTGCGGCACACCGGCCCGGCGCGGCGGTCAGATGGCCAGATGTACCTACTCGAGCTGCTCATCCTACACGCTATGGGCTCCAGCAGCTGACGATAGCTTGTTCTACAGCTACTGCTCTTACTACGCAGTGAAGCTGCTGCTTCTTGTACGGACTTCAGATGCTGTTCGTCTTAGAACATGTGTGTTGCGGCTGTTGACCTCACCATGTTCCCCAGCTGCTGGTTTTACTGTGGATTGCTGTGGGTCGGGCCCCGAGTGTCGCACGGCTCCCAGCGGCCGGTCCTACCCTGCAGTGTGGCATACGGCTCCCAGCGGCCGGTCTTACCCTGCAGTGTGGTATACGGCTCCCAGCGGCCGGTCCTACCCTGCAGTGTGGTATACGGCTCCCAGCGGCCGGTCAGTGTGGTATACGGCTCCCAGCGGCCGGTCCTACCCTGCAGTGTGGTATACGGCTCCCAGCGGCCGGTCCTACCCTGCAGTGTGGTATACGGCTCCCAGCGGCCGGTCAGTGTGGTATACGGCTCCCATCGGCCGGTCAGTGTGGTATACGGCTCCCAGCGGCCGGTCCTACCCTGCAGTGTGGTATACGGCTCCCAGCGGCCGGTCCTACCCTGCAGTGTGGTATACGGCTCCCAGCGGCCGGTCAGTGTGGTATACGGCTCCCAGCGGCCGGTCAGTGTGGTATACGGCTCCCAGCGGCCGGTCAGTGTGGTATACGGCTCCCAGCGGCCGGTCAGTGTGGTATACGGCTTCCAGCGGCCGGTCCTACCCTGCAGTGTGGTATACGGCTCCCAGCGGCCGGTCCTACCCTGCAGTGTGGTATACGGCTCCCAGCGGCCGGTCAGTGTGGTATACGGCTCCCAGCGGCCGGTCTTACCCTGCAGTGTGGTATACGGCTCCCAGCGGCCGGTCAGTGTGGTATACGGCTCCCAGCGGCCGCTCTCACCGTGCCGTGTCGTACGGCTCCCAGCTGCTGGCGCGGCCCGTGTCCATCCAGTGCTCGGCGTGCCGGTACACCTCGCGTCCGTAGCGGTTGCGCACGTAGCGGCCCGGGTTGCGGGGCGCCGGGTACCAGCGGCCGTCCAGCTGCACCCTGGTGGCGGTCGGGTGGGGGCCGGCAGCGGTCACTCGGCTGGTCGGCGCTCGGCAGGCGCGCCGCAGCTGCAGCTGCCGGCCGGATGACCGCGGCACGGCGCCACCAACGCCGGCCCATCTCTACAAAGCTACGTAGGATACATTTCTGAAATTCGAAATCGAGCTTCGAACTTTAACAATTGAAGAATTTGTAGTGGATACAGAAGACGAGGTCACTCATCTGATCCGACTCACTGAAACTTTTACAAGCATGTACCTAATAATTTACAAGTATGCAATCAAGTGATTGACGATTATGTAGTAGGACTTATACTGCGAGCGAATGGCAGTACGGCCCTGGCCCGGTTGGCCATGCAGCCAGTGGCGGCGTCCGTTCGCGTTGTTGAGCAGACCCAGGGACGGAGCTTCCTATACATTTGGTGTGGCGGCTGTCAGCCAACTCTAACTGGTGTCCCAGCTAGCAATTTGGTTTGGCTCAAGTCCTTTTGCCCCGGTAACTCCAACATGCCAGAGTTGGGCCGATGTAAACGGAACGCTGTCAGAGCCGGGATTTGGGTCGATATGGCTCTATTCCGGCTAGGCAGCCTTTGCCGCAGCGCTCCCGAGTTGGTATGGTTTCGGACAACCAAGTCTGGCTCGATTCCGGCTCCTTGCTACGGCTCAAGTCCGGCTCCCTACGGCCAGGTCCGGCTGCCCCGTAGCTGCTCTGACTTACTGTGGCTGAAGCAGGTACGGTTGAGGTACGACATAAGTCTGATACGGCATAAGTCCGGCTGTGGTGCGGGCGACTTTGGGATCGTGTGTCAGCTCCAGCCCCAGACATTGCCCGTACTTTGGCCGGAACAAATGCCGGAGCTACCCAGAGTAAAACCAGCTACGGCCGGCGGCCCAGACCAAGTTTGCTGGCTGGGTTGTAGCCTGTAGGGCTTTGTTGCTTTGCAATTTTTTGTCGTTTGGAGGAGCTTTCAAATATCTGTGAAATGTAAACTATCATCTTTGTAATGAAAAGAATTCCCTAGTAGCACATGAATTCTGATTCAACGTTGAATCATCATTGACGCAAATGTCGTATCAACGTAATTCTGTTAGCTACAATCGACCTGATTTCGATGGAAAAAGCAATTAGGCACAACGTAAAATCAACGTGAAATCAATGCTGGATCTATGTCGAAAGTCGGTTATGGTCGATTCAGCAGGGCTGCGGAGTCGGAGTCGGAGTCGGAGTCGGTCGGAGTCGACAGTTGTGACCGGAGTCGGAGTCGGAGTCGGAGTCGATTTTAGAAACCCGAGCCGGAGTCGGAGTCGGAGTCACCGAAAATCTGTCGACTCCGCAGCCCTGCTAAGTCTGCGGAGTCGGAGTCGGGAGTTGGAGTCGGTCGGAGTCGACAATTCTGCCCGGAGTCGGAGTCGGAGTCGGAGCTGGTTTTTGAAAGCCGGAGTCGGAGTCGGAGTCGGAGTCGCCGAAAATTCATCGACTCCGCAGCCCTGGTCGATTGATCCTCAATGTTGACAATCAACCTGGATGATTCAACCAATTTTAATTGTTACAACCATCTAATAATGTGGTTCAGTGACATACGAGCTGTATTATGCCGTAAATTCTAAAACGAACAGAAAATCGTATCGCACAGTCGTAAACTGTTTAGAATGAAGTAGGTCATTAACACATTGCACAGTACATATCAAAAATCAATAATTTTCTACAAACTTACATCGTTTGCGCCAATGAATTGAAAGGCAGAAATTTCAATATGATTTTAAGCTTTTACGACTAGACATTACAAGGTAGGAACGTTTGTCGGCTACTAGTCGGTTATTGTTTTCGTTTCGAATTTTCGACCTTCGCATCGAGGTCGTTGTCAAGAAACATATAACAATGACAATAACATGCATCGTGAACACGTTTGAAAAATAGTACGGTCATCATATCTAAAAACGTGCAAGTAATCCCTCCAGCTATTTCTGACCTGAAACTCTGTACCCAAAATTAATGAGGAAAAAAGTGTATGAATAGATGAACGAATGAATGAATGGCTAACTGACGGACTGACTGACTGACTGACTGAAGGAAAGAATGAATAAATGAATGAATGAATGAATGAATGAATGAATGAATGCAGTGACACACAAACAGGCTGTGACACATTAAAAATACATGCTTAAAATCTTTGATTGCTTGATCGTCGGATCTCGTTGCCCTACCAGCACTGATCCCATAAAGGACTGAATGCGGTGCCGTCTACTCGGTTGATCGTGTCGTTTTTCTTGACGTGTATTTGTAGCGCTTCTTTCGTGAGTCGTTTCGTTAGATTGTTTTCGTTTTCGAGGACTGTCGTTTTGTTCCAAAGCGGTGCGTGTTCTCCTGGTTCAAAAAGGTGATCTACGAAGGCGCTTCCGTTGTGATTGCAGTTTTTGACGTCTCTTTGATGTTCTTTTATTCTTGTTTGCAGCTTCCGTCGTGTTTGTCCGATGTAGATTTTGCCGCAGTGACAGGGGATTTCGTATACACAGGGCTTCTCTTCCGGTAGATGTTTGTCTTTGACTGTTGATAATTTGCTCCTAAGTGTTAAGCTTGCTCCTAAGTGTCGAAAAATTCGAAACGAAAACAATAAACGACTAGTAGCCGAAAAACGTTCCTACCTTGCAGAAATTTCTGCCTTTCAATTCATTGATTGAAACAATGCGGATGGCTGGTTGGTTTTAGAGATGTCAATCGAATACCAACTGTTTGGTAACTATACACCGATACCAAACCGATACCGACTTGGTATTTGGTATTTCAAGGCGAGTGCATTTGGTATTTTGTTGGTATTATGAATCCTGACTAATGTAAAAGAGGCTGAGAATTTGGTAACAAGTTGGTATTTTCCTCATATTCCCAAGTCGGTTCGGTTTCGGTATTTTTACATGGATAGGATCCATGGAACCAAATACCTATTGTTGGTATTTGGTTTGGTATCGGTATCACGATTTTCCTTAATTGACATCACTAGTTGGTTTGGGTTTAGCACCACATCCAGTGGACCAAGGCGCTAACCGGAGTCCGCAACTCTCACGCTGTTCCGAGCGGTCAGGTAGCGGCAATACCACGTGCATTGCCCGGGAATCGAACCCGGATGGCCGAATCTAGAGGCAAGGAACTTACCCCTAGACCGGAATGTTCCCCGAAACAATGCGGAATATTCGTGACGCCGCCACGCGGCCGAACTCTATGCCTCCACCGCGCCGCTAATGCCTTTCGCCGACAGAAGACGAGGCAACCAAAATATACGGTCCGCGACACTCGCGGTTACATTAATGATGAATCAATGTTGTGTGCGCTACTACAATCGCTGTATAATCAATGTTGTAGGGTTAGTTCAGTGTAGCATTTTCTTTAACTGTGTGGTTTGACGACTTTTTGCCCCACCAACGGTTCCCTGGAAGAGCTCGCTGCACCCATTCGAGCGGACCTGGTGGGCGGCAGGCCGTGGCGGCGCAGCTTCTCCGTGTCCAGCCAGTGCTGGCCCCACAGCTCCAGCATCCAGTCGTCCTGGTACACCTTGGCCACGCCGCCGGCCGTGCGGTTGTCGTGACAGCAGTACGGCTCGCTCTCTGCAGGCGCACACAGTGTCAGAGCCCAGAGGTATGTGTACCTCAGTCGGATGCAGAATCGGCATGGGGTAAGGTGCCTAATTAGCGACCCCCTTAATTTGGGACAGCAGTTTGATAGCGCAGTCTATTCTAAATCCTCTCATGCAAAGAAATTGGATCTTGCTTAAAAACTGATCTCTTGGGAGCGATTGCCGTGGTTCAATATTTTGCGTCGAAATGGGTCGAGCATGACGTCACTCTGACGTCATTTCCGACCGACTAATGGTAGCTACGAAGTTCATATTTCGACACAAGGTGTCAAATTGATGCAGCCGAAGGTACTGAAAGTTGGCGTCGATACGTCACGCGGTTTGAAAGTTATTGCAGAAAAACGGGAAGGGGGACTATGAATACCCCCCCCCCCAAATTAAATATATAGAATGTTGTTTTTATGTGAAGCGATCCTACAAATCTTTAGATTTAAAAACCGGGGCTTGGCGAGGGACGCTTTATGCTCTGTGCCCCACGGTGTCTCGAAAATACCAAAAACGGCAACACGTAGCTTCACTGTCTGCCAAGTAAACAGTAAACACACATGTAGTTTGCACCACCGTGTTTTACCACCCTTTAACGACCCCCCGGCGGGGGGTTTGATTTAAGCCCCCAGTAAGGTTTTTTTGCAGATAGCGTAAACATGACGGCGAGTAACGCCGCCAAATTCAGCATCCCCACAGGAGCATCCTTTAGGCACATACGCATCCTAAAAATTTCAAGCCCCAGTCCTTTCAGGTCAGGGTACCAGGTGGCAGGTCACAAAACCCGCACGAGGCAGGGTAAAAAATTAAAGCAATGGAGCGGCAACGGAATCAGCAAAGTTTTTCCTTAATAGCGTCAGCATGCCGTGGCACGAAGCGGCACCAAATTTCAGACACGGCTTAAAACAATTGGTTGAGACGTGTCCTGAAAATGTGGAGTCCCATTGACCTCAGGCAAGGTCACCAGGTCACCAAATACGGTACAGTGTCAAAATAAAACTAAAATGACGCTATTCCTTCTTTGAAGCCTAGAGTTTTGGCTTTTGCATCGATTTGATCCAAACTTGCAGAATGGGCTAAGCTTGTCAATTGCCATTTAATGTTTTCAGGTTTTTTTTTTAATTCGGGTGACCTGACTCTGAGGCCAACTATGTAGAACTCATGACCAGTTATAAGGAAAAATTGATTAATGGCTACGATTATGAGCATATTCGCTCCCTTTCAACGTTTTGGTGTTTTACTTCCTAAGTGGATATCAGTACGTGACTAAGTCTGTGCTTGTACCTATGCTGCAAAAACGCTAGGGTCAGGTCAGCTGAGGTCAAATTGGCTCAAACTACATGTGTGTTCACTGTTTACTTGGCAGACAGTGAAGCTAGATATTTTAAAAATGGTGTCAATGTGTTCCTTGTGATCAGCTGAATTGAATGCTATGCGGCATGATGCATTCTGATGAGGTTATTAACTTATAAGCATTATTAGTTAACCCGCGCCCTGGTGGGGTCTGTTTATAACGCGACCTGGTGGGGGGGGGGGCTATTTTTTGCCCCCCCCCCGTATCTCCGAAACTACTGGACGGATCCGCAAAATTCAAACGGCGTTCGAAAGGCCTGTCAAATTTGTCGAAGGAAATCAAATTTCATTGACCTCTGGGTCACCGATGACGTCACAGGTCAGGTCAAAGATGAAATGTTTCACCGTTCACGGGTCTTTTAGGGAATGCGCTATAACACCGAGGAAAACGCATTTTGTCGAGAATCAGCGATAAGGCGTCAGTTGCCTAGTAGATATGTTGCTATTAGAGGTCACTGACAATACCAGGTCACGTCACAGGTCAGGTCACCAAGGGTCACAGGTCAGGTCACATGAGCCCAACTTTACTAAGGTTGTGTGATGCATGTTTTATGGCCAATTTTTCATTTCCAACTCAATGGTGTTGGTTATAAGACTATCAGGTACGGCTTAGGTCACTTTCTGGTGAAGTTCAGGTCAAGGTCAGGTCAAGGTCAGACCAAAAAAGGTCAAATTTTAAAGTTGATAGTTTTGCATAGAATGGGTATTGATTCGATGCAGCTCGTCACGGGGAGTCTAATGATGGTCTTTGTTTTGCGCTACGGGGTCTAGAATTGCTAGAAATCGAGTTTGAAAATTTGACGTCATCAATTTTGAACAGTTTTTTCGCTATAACTTCGCCAAAAAAAGACGTATCAATCTCAAATTTGGTATGTGGATGGAAGGCGGTAAGGACTATCACATATATTCCGGTTTTCGCGAAATTCAAAAAACTTTTTGGATTTTTTGATCATTATACCAACCGATCATTATACCGAGTAGGTATGTACTTGTGTGTATGTACTTGTGTGTATGTGCGATACTGATGTGTGCATGATGTGTGAACCAGATTTAACATCACCAGGGCCAACCGGCATTCGTGATTGTAATACATGATACATACCAAAAAAAAAATATTTTTTGATATAAGGGGGTCAAAATCCAAAAATTTCAAAAATCCATGATAGCAGTTTTGTAGCCCTGTCAATTCTACAGCTTTTATGTCCTTATCATTTTTTTTTTTTTGTATTTGCAAAGCTTTAGGCCTGACAGCTCTTCCCGCGAAACCCTTTTTTGGGTCGAAAACGGCAGAACATGACGTCACTCTGACGTCATTTCCGGCCAACCTACCATAGCCTTTGGAAAAATTTTTGGTCACCGTATGTAAAATTGATGTCCGGGAGGGTACTGAAAGTTTGGTGACGATCGGCGCAGCGGTTCTGGAGATATATCGAAAAGTCTGGAGGGGGGGGGCAAATAATAGCCCCCTCCCACCAGGTCGCGGGTTAACAAAGTTCCTTTAATTTTGAGTGAAATTTAAAAGTTCACTTTAACCAGCGTCCTGGTGGGGGGCTATTTTTGCCCCCCACCCCATCCAGATTTTTCAATGGGTATATCTCCAGAACCGCTACGCCGATCGTCACCAAACTTACAGTACCCTCCCGGGCATCAGTTTTACACATTGTGACTGACAATTTTTCCAAAGGGCAAAGGCTATGATAGGTTTGGCAGCAAATGATGTCAAATCGTCACTACCCATTTAGGACCCAGCGGAGCCCTTGCATCCTGGCCGCCCCCACTGGCCGTCCCGGCGAGGGCTGCGGCCAGTGCTCACCTGGCACCCAGCGGAGTCCTCTCAGCCCCCACTGGCCGGCCTGCAGCGCCAGCCGCGCCATGTCGCCGCTACTGAAGGCGATGTCGGCGTCCCGCTCCCACGGCAGCACGGAGCCGAACTTCACAGCCCCTGGATACAAACACACAGAGAGTCGAGTCAGGCTCTGGACACACGGAGCTGAACTTCACAGCCCCTGGATACAAACATACGGAGCCGAACTTCACAGCCCCTGGATACAAACACACAGAGAGTCGAATTAGGCTCTGGACACACGGAGCCGAACTTCACAGCCCCTGGATACAAACACACGGAGCCGAACTTAACAGCCCCTGGATGCAAACACACAGAGTCAAATCAGCTCTGGACACACGTAGTCGAACTTCACACTACAGCACCAGCAGACGGACACGAGCTGCTTATTCTCATAAATGATATTTCCTTACATGAGTAAGTACACACATCCAAGCGTGACGTACACTTTCAGAAACGCCTTCAGGCTATCTCTCTCTCAGCCGACCCACCGAGCAGCGTGCCCTCCTGGAGCTCGCAGAGGGCGCCGGTCCGCTCGCAGTCGTCCAGGACGGCGTGGATCAGTCGCAGCAGCTGTCGGCGGCAGCAGGGCGACAGCAGCCGGCCGGGCCGCACCTCACACGGCAGCCGCAGCTGCTGGCAGCTGAACTGGAGCCGGCCGCCGGCGGGCGGCTCCACCAGCGTCAGGTGCAGCCGGCGCGCCTCCTGCAGCCAGTCGGTGGCCGCGGCCGGCCGCTGCCGCCGCACGTGAAACATGACGTCCGGACAGACCAGCACCGGCTGCTGGCCGGCGCCGCGCACGTCCAGCAGCCAGCGCTCGAGCGGCAGGCGGCTGCTGTCGGCCAGCGGCCAGCGGCGCAGCAGCTCGGCGCGCGCTAGCAGCGGCCCGGCCGCGTGGTCGCAGCGCACACACTCGTGCCGGGAGCGCCAGTAGCCGGCCCGGTAGCGCAGCGAGTAGTTGGCCAGCCGCACCTGGAAGCAGCCGAGCGACCAGCGTCCGTCGGGCCCGCGCGCGGCGCCGGCCACGGCGGCCGCCCGCTGCCGCTCGGCCTCCCGCAGCAGCCGCTCCAGGTCGGCGTCCGAGTCGAGCCGCTCCAGTTCGGCGCCCAGCAACACGTAATCGGTGGCCGCGCCGGCCAGCAGCCGGTTCAGCAGGGCGGCCAGCGGCGGCGGCCGGCCGGCCGACGCGGCCACCGGCACCTCGGTCACGTCGCGGAACGGCGCCAGGCGGCCGCCGAGACCGTCCACCACGGCCACGCGCGCCGGCACCCCCGGCAGCTGCTCGTTGAGTGCGGCGAGGACGCGGCGCACGCGCGCCACGTCTGCCGGCTCGGCGACGATGAGCAGCACGGTGAGCAGCCGGCCGTAGTCGCGGCGCAGCGGGCACGCCGCCGACCGCCAGCCGTCGTAGAAGAACGGGTAGCCGACCGTCGAGTTGACGTAGCGTTCGGGACAGACGCGCCGGACGGCGCCGCGGTCGGCCGCCGTCGGCCGGGCCAGGCTCAGGTGGAGTCGGCGCCCGGCGCGCTGCAGGGAGCTCAGGGCGGCGGCGGCCAGCCGCCGGCCGGGCGCGTCGGCGGAGCGGGCCAGCCGGCTGAGCGCCGCCGCCACAGAGCTCAGCTCCGATCGGACCGAGCTTCTGCCAACCAGAGCACCACAGCGCACATCTCACAGACCAGCGCCTGGACGCGGCAGAGGACTCGGGGAAACAGCCGCCTCCAATAGGAGCACTGGGCGCGCCAGAGGACAAAGGAAAGCACTCGTTTTCAATCAGCGATAGGGGAGACGGCAGAGGAAAACACATTTCATATCTTATTATTTCATATATTAGCTCTGTGGGGGGCAGTTATCGTCGGAAACTATTTCAAACACAACTCTCAATGCAGTGGCGACGGAACAGCTTCAATTAAGGGGGGGGGGGGCACTGCCGATTTTTGGTCCCATTCTTTCCATGCAACGCCTAATGTTAGGGCTAATGTTAAAATGTCAAAATCAAAGGGGGCACGGTGCCCCGGTGCCCTCCCCGTTCCGCCGTCCATGTCTCAATGGAAGGTACAAGCCGAACCTTGTTATTGTTTGTACCTATCCATAACTAAAAAATATCATTTTCTTTATTTTTGACCTTTTGAAATAACCGGAATAACTATCCCGGAATAGCTAGGTTGGTATATGAGTCGATCCTTTGATAAAAGCTTAACCCTCGCCGGCCGAGGGGGGGGGGGGGCGGGTGCCGCCCCCCCCCCATAGGGTTTTTTCGCGATAGCTCCGAACACGCTGGCGATAGAGAGCTGAAACTTGGCATACCTGACCTTTGATCCAAGCCGGATCTTTTGACACTGTCACGGGTTTTCTATGTATTTTTACCAATACTCGGCAATTATCAAGCACCTAACACTCTTCTTCCAAAAACTCCCCAAACCAACATCCCTCTCCTTCCCGATTTTCTCTGGTCTAAAGCCTAAGCTACACTAGCATGAATTCCGACGTTTTTTCGGTTTCTGCGGGATTTCGGCTCGCGTCGTCAAGTTCGCCTCATAGCGAATGCATTGCGCAAGCTACACTGCCAGTCTGGCGTCCCGTGGAACGAAAACCCGCAAAAACCGACGAGTCGGAACCGAAAAAAAGTTCAGAGCTGTGAACTTTTTTTCGGTTTCTGCGGGATTTCGTTTTAGTGATGGATGATTAGAAGTGATTGTTGCTAATAATATTGTGACGATGGAACAGTTTCAAATGTAAATAATGAAAATGGTGTAATTCATGATTAAATAAGACAAAATGTGTTTCAAAACTCATCATTCTACATCAAATATGATAATTGTAATTAAACTGACAAATGATTATGATCGAAAATCTTTCCTTGTTAGTTGCAAAATCTTTAAAACAATTATTTAATCATAATTTTGTTAAAACACGATAATATTTAACATGAATAATTACATAAATTTATCATTTATCCATCACTATGCTACAAACAACACCGTCCACGCGGCGGCCGCCCGGAACGAAAAAACGCAGAAACCGTAAAAACGCGGAAACCGAAATCACGCAGAAACCGAAAAAACGCTGATAGTGTAGCCTGAGCTTTAATCTCTCGCGACACAGTTATACCTACATCACGTGACATGCCGCTTGAGATCTTTCACCAATATAGGTTACACAGAGCGTGACATCACTCCCCCTTTCCAGAAAAAAACTTGTTTTTTTATACCCATCATCACCAATCTTTGTCGACATGCTCATAACCACCACCGCCATGACCCGTAACGCGGAGATAAGACGGTGCGTTCTTCATTTCTTCATCTACCCGACTCGACCATGCTTCAGACGGCGCGACTCATGTAGTCGGCCTCCACGTTGTCCGCTCCCTTGATGGCCATGATATGCATGCGGTAGCTCTGCAGGAACAGGGCCCACCGCATAATCCGATCGTTCAGCAGTTTTGCCTTGTTGAGGAAGACCAACGGCTGGTGATCAGTCTGTAAGACAAATGGCCTCCCGTACAAATATAACTGGAACTTCCTCACGCCCCAGACCACCGCCAAACACTCTCGCTCCATCGTAGAGTACTTCCTCTCACGATCTAATAACTTCTTACTTGCGTAAGACACCGGGAAGAGATCACCGTCATGACTCTGTAGCAGAACGGCGCCGATGCCCTTATCAGAGGCGTCCGTCCGTAAGACGAACTGCTTGTCCATTTCTGGCAGTCTTAGGATCGGCCTCGATGCTAGCAGTCCCTTTAGACCATCGAAGGCCTTGTCCTGAGCCGCTCCCCACTGCAGCACCCTTGGTGACCCCTTCCGCGTCAGGTCTGTTAATGGCACCGCCACTGCAGCGAAGTCGGGGATGTAGTTGCGGTAGAAGTTGGCCAGCCCGAGGAAAGACCTCAGCTCAGTCTTAGTCCTCGGCTTCGGCGCTTCCAGGATCCTGGAGACGTTGTCTTCAATGGCAGTGACGACACCCCGCCCGATACGATGTCCGACGAACTCCACGCACGCCATTCCTATGACACACTTTGACGGTCTCGCCGTCAGTTCTGCTTCTTGCATGCGGTGAAGTAGGACATTCAGAGTGGACACGTGTTCCTCCCAGGTCTTGGTATGCACCAGTATGTCATCGATGTACGCAGTTATGTTGGGTAGACCTTCCAACAGCTTCCTGACCCCCCTGACTAGTGTTGCTCCCGAGTTGACCATTCCAAATGGCATGCGGAGAAACTCATATTCTCCATCAGGTGTGACGAATCCTGTCTTCTGCACGTCTTCTTCCCTGACAGGGAACTGCCAGTACCCCCGGCTGAGATCGATCTTGCTGAAGTATCGATCTTTGCCTAGGTCCTGGAACACGTCTTCGATCTTGATCATCGGCTCAGGGTCTACTATCGTTACTTGATTTAGCTTACGATAGTCGACACACACGCGGTTACTGCCATCCTTTTTCCTCACCAGTACCACGGGGGCCGCGTAAGGTGACCGAGACTGGCGTATCACTCCCATATCGAGCATGTTCCTGATGTCCTCGCGGAGGGACTCCCTCATGCTATATGGCAAGGGGTAGGGCTTGCATCGGATCGGCTGTGGGGACGTCACCTCGATCCTGTGCTCAATGAGTTTGGTGCGTCCGGGTTTGTCTGAGAACACTGCATGGTAGGTTTTGATCACCTCTTGCGCTTGCAGTTGCTCCTTCCTTGACAATCCCTCCCCGATTTGTACGTCCGCCAAAGATTCGTTGCCTCCTGGAACCACAAATTCCAGTAGGTCGTCATCCTCGATGGCTTCTTCTGGGGCTGCCTCGCTTCTCTCGATCACAGCCACTGCCACCACTTCCATGAGTGCCCCGCTGACACTGGCACTGACGTCTGACCTGTTCTCCTGGACGGTGCGGTCCATGTAGCGTTTCAACATGTTGATGTGGTAGGTTTTCACCTTTCCATTGACAATGATTCGGTAGTCACACTCATTTGTTTTTTCCTGCACGCTGTACGGACCTTGCCATTGCATGAGAAGCTTGTTGCTGGTTGATGGGAGAAGAATTAGAACTTTATCACCGGCTTCCAGCTTTCTGTTCCTCGCTTTGCGGTCGTAGTTGTACTTGTATCGTGACTGGGCCTTCCCCAACTCCTTTTGCGCCAGTGCCATCGTATCCTCTAGCCGCTCACGGAGCTCAAATACATACTGGTAGCTCGTCTTCACCTCAGCCGTCTCGCTTTCGCTGGTCCAGAGCTCTCGTAATATCCTCATCGGTCCGCGCACCGTTCTGCCGTACAACAGCTCGAAAGGCGAGAACCCAGTGGATTCTTGTGGGACCTCCCTGTACGCGAACAGCAGTGCATTGATGTAGCGGTGCCACAGTCTTGGCTGCTCGCTACTGAGACGTTTCAGCATCATCTGTAGCGTGCCGTTGAACTTTTCCACTAAGCCATTACACATGGGGTGGTATGGTGTGGTTGTTAAATGGCGTATATTGAGTAGCTCAGAGACCTCTTCCATGCAGTTGGATACGAACTGTCGTCCCAGATCGGTGAGGATTTCATCGGGAACACCGAGCCTGCTATACAAGTCGATCAGAGCTTCAGCTACAGCTTCAGCAGTGCAGGTCTTCAGAGGGACTGCTTCTGGATACCGAGTTGCGTAGTCAACGAGGGTCAGGATGTACCGATGTCCCTCTTCGCTGGGCGGGTGAATCGGTCCGATCAGGTCCAGGGCCACTCTCTGAAACGGGCGGTCGATCAGCGGCATCTTACCCAACGGCGCCTTACCAACTGATCCCTTTGGTACAGTCCGCTGGCACACATCGCACGAATGGCAGAATCGGCGCACGTCTGCTCCAAGACCTGGCCAGTAGAAGCTGGATAGAATTCTCTCAGCCGTCTTCTTAGCGCCGACGTGGCCGGCTAGCAGTGATTCATGGGCGACTTTCATGACGTGCTCGCGTAACCCTGTTGGTAAAACTACCTGTCGGGTACTTTTCTTGGCGCTGCACCCCGAATCATCGAAGACACGGTAGAGAATGCCCCGACTTTTTTCGTACCTCACCATCTTTCCCTCTCTTTTCCTTGCCTCCCACCCATCAGTGAGTTTCTTCAGAGTTTCGTCCTCTTGTTGGAGTTTAATGAGCTCGTCTCGGGTCACAGTGGTACCGCCGATGAGGTCACTTTGTCTGAGCACCCCGCGTCCCTTTTGTGACTGAGCCCGGGTGATCGCGGCGCCTCCCGTCTGGCTTGCCGGCTCTGTCGCGCGCCACTCGGGATCCGGGTCGTTCGGAGCGCGAGCTCCAGGAACTTGGCCGATGATGAGGTCGTATACGGCGTCGGGCAAGCACAGAGCCTTAACTTTTCCTATCAGGAATGGCGTGTTTACGCATATCATAGCCACTGGTACGCGGCGCACGGTGTTGTCAATCAGGAGCATAAGCGATGTTTCTCCCGTCAGCTCCTCGTCCTTGACGAACTCCCGTTTCACCACTACGGTACTACACCCGGTGTCTCGCAGGGTGTTCACCATGACGTCGCCAACCTGACCCTTCACAACGGGCATATTGGTACGTGCGTCCGTTCGACGACTCAAACTTGCGCCATTCACGATGGGAATCGACCTTCCATTGGCTAATTTGAGCTCATTATCGCTCAAACACTCAAGTATGTCTTCTTCTGTCGCCTTAAGCCCGGTTCTGACTGCCGTTTTTCGATCGTTTGGTGGATCGTATGGTGATCGTATCGTGATCGTATGGTGATGGGATGGGGATCGGCACGCTCGTTTCCCGATCGCCGCGATGGTAATCGTATGTGTGCAGTGAGAACCGGGAAAAACGTGACTGTGCGCGTCGTTCGGTAGCGGCAGATCGTACGTCGTATTGCGTTCCGTCGAAAGATGGATTGAGTTTATCTTTTGTCTTGATCGTATCGTACAGTTGACATCGTGTGGAGAACTCACTGTGCTGCTGCTTTTCTTGCTGCTGTCTTGTGGAAGGTTTGTGCTAACATATTTGATATAACTTATCTTATCAGTACAGTAGCATACTCTAAATAAATAAGCTTGATTGACATACTTATAATCAAAGTAGGTACTTCCACTTTGAAGATACCATACGAAAAATCATTGTTTCGTTCAGATGCGTCAATTACATCTGTTATTTTATTGCACGAAAAAGCCTCACCCGATAATGTTAATTTGATACTTAAATTAAAGAAATGTTTTAACTACATTTAACCTCTTTTTAAGGCTGAAAAGTGTTAATTACCCTCTTTATAGATCTCGTCCCGTTCACGGCGGCCAATCAACGCGCTTCCCCCAGATGACGTCATCTGTGCGCCTGCGCTCTGCCGAGCCGGCAAGCCTCGTGGTGACCGGCGATTTAGGTACCGGCGACACCGGAGGTGGCAGGAGGTGGTACATAGATATCTTACCAATGAATTTCTGTCAATTTCAACGAACCGATTTTCAAGAAAACCGATGCACAGCATTCACAATACTCACTTTTAGGTTGTAGGTTACTTTCCAGGACAATTTGACATGATTTTCTATTTTTCCACGCATTTTCAAAATCGCGTACCTTCCACGGCCGAGAATGGTTTCCACCGCCATGCCAAGCCATGCTGCTCCAATCAAGCCGAAATGTTGATTAACTTCACGGAACAGTCAGACCCGACTATTCAAACTAAATTATTGAATTAGAGAGATGTTTTAAACTACATTTAACGTCTCTTTAAGCGTAAAAAGTATTTATTTCGTTCTTATCTATCACCGCCGGCAGTAATGGCGGACGCAGACTCCCACACGATACGCATTGGATACGCACGATCCGCACGATACGATCTACCAGTTACCAGATCGTATCGGGCCTAGAGATTTTCATCTTTTTCCGCCAGCCACGCTCACCATACGATCACCATACGCTTACCATCCGCTCCGATCGATTTCGGCAGTCAGAACCGGGCTTTATTTCCACGGGCAATGACCGGCGTGGGTGACCGTGGGGATGATGTTAAGGCGGCGGCCGCCTCGTGCGGACCACCTTCGAGCGCCCCGTCGCCCCGATTGCCTTCATTGTCCTCTGTTTCTGACGGCAGAGCTTCAGCTGCAGCTCCCCTTGGCACCCAGCCCCTGCGATCGGAATCTGTGTTGCCCGGTCCATTGGTACCTCTCGGGACGGTCCCATTATTGTACCGCTGAGCCATTTGAGAATCACGCTGGCGGCACTCTACAGCGCGGTGCCCCAGCCGGTTGCAGTTGTAACATCGTATACGGCTCTGGTCCCGCCGATTATACACGGTACCGTATGGTCCGCCGCTACGTCCTGCACTTCCTGCTTGAGTGGTAGACTCGTCCCCCCTTGGCTGCGAAGATGCGAGTGACCGGTCGTGAGCAGCGAGATATTTGTCCGATATTTCTACCACTTGGGGAAGATCCGTCGGCGTTCGCCCTCTGAGATGCACGGCAAGGTCACGGGGACAGCTGTTCAAGTACTGTTCTCTTATCATCAAGTCTCGAATGCCAGCAAAAGTCTTTGCTGTGTCTGACAGTTCTATCCATCTGTTAAGGTATCCAGTCAGTCTCGAGATGAACTGTTTTGGGCATTCGCCCGTCTCAGGCTTTGATGAGCGGAATTTCTCCCGGAATCCATTTTCGGTCATAGCGTAGCGTGTCAACAGCGCTTGTTTCAGGGCACCGTAGTCCTCAGCGTCCTCATCGGATATCCTGGAATACACTTCCAGCGCTCTTCCAGTCAGCAGTGCGCTCAACCGTGTGGCCCAGCTTTCTGTTGGCCAACATGAGCTCTTGGCGAATCGCTCGAAGCGCTGTAGGTAGCAATCGATGTCGTCTTTTCCGTCCACATATGTCGGTAGTTTCGGAACGGACACTACTTCGGGTGCTGCACCCCCTTGCCTTTGATTTTCCGCTATATGTGCAGCCTGCAGCTCGATGTTTTTCATCTCCAATTCGTGTGCTCTCATTCTCTCTCGTTCTTCTCTTTCACGCTCTTCTCTTTCGCGTTCCCACTCCATCTCTTCCCTCCGTCTTGCTTCTTCCATCTCTGTCCTTCGTCTCGCTTCTTCCCTTTCCTGCATCCTCTCTTCTCTTTCTACCGCCTTTTGAATGAACTGCTGTAACTTCTCTCCTTCTAAGCCGAGCTTCTGTCCTGCTTCCAGCAATCGTTCGAAATTAGGAAGATCCATATTAATTATCTTTGTCGGCTAATCGTTCAGTTTGGTTGCGTTACGTTACTTACCCAGCAAAATTACTCATCTTTCATATCCCGGCTGAGCCCCCAGTGTCACGGGTTTTCTATATATTTTTACCAATACTCGGCAATTATCAAGCACCTAACACTCTTCTTCCAAAAACTCCCCAAACCAACATCCCTCTCCTTCCCGATTTTCTCTGGTCTAAATCTCTCGCGACACAGTTATACATCACGTGACATGCCGCTTGAGATCTTTCACCAATATAGGTTACACAGAGCGTGACAGACACCAACCGCATTTTTGGGTCAGGTCAGGTCACTGACCTATGACGTCATAAGTGAACCTCTGCACGGTCTTCAGATGTCGCAACTTCGCAACGCCCTCACTGCCAGAGGAGATGTCACAGGGAAATGAAACTTGCAGGATCTAGTATCCATTATGAGTCCCACAACTTGTATATCTCGGATTTTTCCTAAAGGTCATATGAGGTCAGGTCATTTTCGTGACCTCACCATTATAAGTCAATGGGGAAAAATTCAAACTGCTATTCTGGCGCCGGGAACGATCTCCAACTATCTCAAGCACACAGAATCGTGATTTGATACACTCCTTGCAAGGTTAGATGCGTCACTTTTGCAATGTTGACCTTGCGTGACGTCATTTATGACGTCATCAAGGTCAAATTAGTTTTTCGTCAATAACTCTTGATCAAATTGAGCTAGCGAGTCGGGAAAGGCACCAATGGACTCCGGAAGGCCTGCCGAATCGAATGATATGCGACATGACCTCTTTCGACCAACTTCGTGACCTGGGGGTGCTGACCTGACCTTGACCTGAGGTCAACACCCCAAGTTGACCTGACCCGGACAAAAAGTATATCATTCGACGCGCCTGAGCGAGGCGAACACGATGCTGCCAAAATCGGCGCTCTGCGGTCGTTTTTTTGCGAAGTTATTCACCAAAAACTGAACCGTACCCTGAGGCACTTGACCTGACCTCAGAGGTCACCGGTTGACCTAGGACCTTAAAATCGGGTACCAATCTCTGCGTCTCGTAACGGCGCACACGCTCGTTTTTTCCGCGACGCGCTAGCTCCACCAGGGGCGAAACGGCGAGGGGGGGGGTCGTACCCGCCCCCCCCCCCCTCGGCCGGGGCGTATGTAGAAAACCAATAGGTCCGGCGAGGGTTAATCTTAAGTTAAGTAGTGTAGGGTGGGGAAAAGCGCTTGCCACCCACCCCTAGCTTCCAGACTTAGTAGATCTATTTTACCTACAAATTTAACCCGCGCATGACTGAGGGATCTACAGAGCCCCCCCTCCCGTTTTTCGGCCGTATCTTCTAAACCGTTCGCTGGATCAACACAAAACTTGCAGTACCTTCAGCGGCATCAATTTAACACCTTGTGTTAAAATTTCAACTTTCTAGCTACCATATTTTGACCGGAAATGACGTCAGAGTGACGTCATTTCGGCCGATTTTGATGCAAAATATTGAATTACGGCAAACGCCCTCAAGAGCTTAGTTTTAAAGCTAGATCCAATTTCTTTGCATCGGTGGACTGCAAAAATCGTAGCAATCAAACTACTATCTCGAATTTTCGAAACTTTGAAAATGTCGAAAAATATGTTTTTACAATTACAGAAAATATATTTTTTGATTTTTTCAAAAAGTTTTTGATTTTACTCAAAAACCGGAATATAACACACTGGTGAACTACTCTAGCACGTTTGACAAATCAACATCCATCCTCATTTAAGCCTTAGTACCATCAACAACTCAATCCGTGCATGAGGCAACTATCCTGTTCCTCAAGTCGGGACAAAAAAGTCGCCGGTGTCCACTTTGCCCCGGGAGTTGGGGCAAAGTGAGCAGCCTGCATAGGTGTAAAGTTTTGCCAATATTACCCATTATGTGGACGCCTTTAGAAATGAATGAAGTTTAAATGACAGGCAATTTAATAGGGATCATGTTGACAAAGGAAAAATCTCTCCAAGTTCGAAAAATGAACCGTCGGCATAAAAACACTAACATTATGGTGGCCCGGCCCACATTGCCCCGGTCTCCCCACACTCAACCCTAGACTAAAATAGGTGTCAACCCTGTCTTGGGACCGATCTTACCAATGATGCCGGATTTAGGATCACTCGCTTGAGTTACCGGTTGTAATAACCGAAGGTTTGTTGTCAATAGTTAAAACACTATTCTTTAGAATTGTGTTTTTCTATTGAAAAACAAATCTGAGTTCCCTGACAATTTGGCAAAAGCTGCCTGAGATCAGTACAACTTGATGCTCTTGAAAACGGCTGGTCCAAATATTCTGATTTTTTCAGGATTTCTAGTGGGCCAGGTGATCTACGTTCTGGTATGGGTCTCCCCTCCGCGGACCATCTGGTGCACGTGCCACGTGACTTTAAAAATTCCCGTGTTAAGCCAATGGGGAAAATGAAAAAATGCGTTCCACGGCAGATTGCTCGAAAACGATCCAAACGACCCCCCATTTTCTTACATGCAGATCAACCACCATTCGGTGCACTACCCATGGGTATGTCGCAAAGTGGCCGGAAAAGTCCAGAACCACGTGCCACGTGCCGTTGAAAATGACCCTGCACACCGGAAATTGGGACTTTTGGTCATTTCGGCGCACCCATGATGCATACTATGGCGTGGGTGACCAAACAATGGGTGTCATCCGGTCGGCAACTGTTTAAGGTGTCGTCCAGTGGGCCAAAGTGGTAGTTTCAAACTTTTGGGATCCACCACTCTGGGGATTCTTTTTGACAATATACTTACGTTTCTTGGCGCAATGTTCATTCCACCCAGCCGGTCGTCAATGCGTTAGATGACCCAAATGACGATTGACCTGAAGGAAGTTGGGGGCGAGGAACACGCACGTGCCATCCGTTTTTTACTCGGGCGCTTTCATCTAGGAGATTTTTGCAGATACGTCAATGCGTTAGATGACCCAAATGACGATTGACCTGAAGGAAGTTGGGGGCGAGGAACACGCACGTGCCATCCGTTTTTTAATCGGGCGCTTTCATCTAGGAGATTTTTGCAGATATCTTTTTGATTTGTGAAAATGACCAGCCTAGCGGTATGCCAGCCGCTGATAAATTATTATCTTGCTGCGGCCGGGCGCTTATTTGCGGTGTTTGCGTTTGGCGGCTGGCGGGCGACTTTTAGTCGTTTTCGGTTAGCAGTTAGCGTCGGTGCGGTGCGGGCGGTTTTATTTTTTTCGGCGTTTCGGCGTTTTTTTTCTGTGTGGTTTGCGGCGGTCGGGTGATTTTTTGCCGTTTGCGTTGGCTTTTCGGGCGTGCGTTTTACACGTTTTGCGGTGTTTACGTTTTGCGGCGGGCGGGCGTTTTGTGTTTGTTGCGGTGTTTGTCTTTGGCGGCGGGCGGGCGGGCGGGCGGGCGATGCGGGCGGTTTTCTTCTTTTTTTTTGCGTCGTTTGCGGTGTTAAATTTGTTTGCGGTTGGCGGGCGGTTTTATTGTTTTGCGGCGTTTTTGCGTTTTTTATTTGCGGTTTGCGGCGGGCGGGCGTTTGTTTATTTTTTGCGACGTTTGCGTTGGCGTTTCGGGCGTGCGTTTTGCGCGTTTTGCGGTGTTTGCGTTTTCCGGCGGGCGGGCGTTTTTCACAATTCAAAGTCCAAACCTTCGGGCCACAGCGCTCCTCGAAAAGCGCTGCCCTCGAGTATGAAATGTTTTATTTTCCTTTACGTCCAGCTAATCTCGCCGAATATGTTAAGCTTAATGGCGTGGATAATTGTGAATGTTGCCTGAATGAATGAATGAATGAATCAATGAATGTTGAATAATTATGAGTGTTACCAAATGCCGTGAATGCGCAATGCGCATTCACGGCGTTTGGTAAGATTGGACACAGATAAGGTTTGGTTATCAATGGTCAGGTGTGACGTCATCCTCTAGCATCTCCCTCTCCCTCCCTCCCTGTCCCTCTCCCTGTCTGACCGCGGCTCGTTGTCGGGTCGGCAGGCCGGCATCAGCAGCAGGTGGCAGCAGACGCCCGCCGCCAGCAGCAGCAGCAGCGCGCGCGCTGCACCCAGCGCTCGCAGCCGCCGGCCGGACCGCGCCTGCCGCACGCAGCACCACCACACACGTCACACATGGATGTTACGCCGCACGTACAGCTCTCGCGGCATGTGGCTGGCAGCCAACATCACAATAATCGAAGAGTGCCGATGAAAGGCTGAAGCTTAGCACGCCCCACTGACCCCCGGGAGACGGCACCAAATCGGTTAGTTGATAGGGATCAGTTAACCCGCGCCCCGCTGGGGGGGGGGGGGGCAGAATCTGCCCCCCTCCCGTTTTTCGCCAATAACTTCTAAACGCGTTACGCCAGCGACGTCAAACTTTCAGTACCTTATCATACATCAATTTGAGACGTTCCCTGAAAATTTGAGCGAAATCCGTCGGAATTTTTTTAAGAAATTGACGTTTTAGTGACGTCATGTTCGCCATTTTCGCCTCAAAAATGGCAAAATTTCAAACGCCGCTAACATCTTCATTTTTAAAGGAATCAAGACGTAACAAAAAAGGTTATACGTGATTCTACTTTGTCTATCAAATGGCTATCTCGGTTTTTTGAAAATTTTGGATTTTGGCCCAATTTTTTTTTCTAAAAAACTGACTTTTTTGGGAAAATATTTATAAAATCCAAAATTTTGAGTGTATCGAAAAAACCGGAATATATGTCAAAGAAGTGGTCTATGTGCACCTACATACCAATTTTTAGAAGAATCGGTTCAAAAATGTGGAAGTTATTCAAAATTTTATGACGTCACGACACACAAAAATTTTGAAAAATGATTTTTTTTGGAAGTTCTAGACCTCGCACGGAAACAAAAATAGCACCATTCGATTCGCCGTGAAAAACTGCATCAGATAGACACCTTTTTAGGCCTTAACAACCAACTTCAAAATTTGACCTCACTTGACCTGACCTTGACCTGACCTCGACCTGAAATTCATCCAGAGGTGGTCCATATCACTTATTGAGTGTGCCTATTGAATTCTATGAGTAAAATGACCCATAAAACATGTGTCGCACATGCCCTTTTCTATATTTTGTTTTTGGTGACCTGACATGACCTGACCTGACCTTGACCTTGACCTTTGAATGACATTGTATGCAACTAATATTGTCTTGGTAGTCTAAGAACACGTTTTGGGCCATCAGTCTCAGTCCATTCTTCGGCAACTACGGTGCAAGGCCGATACTGTAGAAACTTGCATCTTGTACCCTTGACCTGACCTTGACCTGACCTCTGACCTACTTAAGCAAAAAAAATTGGGCTCTTAAGATCCGCCTTGTTGAGAGCTTTCGATTGCCGTTTTCCCCGTCTTTCTACGACCATTGGTTCGGAAGTTAGACAGGGGGCAGAATCTGCCCCCCCCCCCCCCCCACCCAGCAGGGCGCGTATGGCTGAATAGCCCAGCGGGGCGCGGGTTAACACTTCTGGGTGATTGAATTTGGCCGTCACAGAGGTCAGGTCACTATGGGTCAAAATATGAAAGTGTCGTGCGATACATGTTTGGTGGTCCATTTTACATGACAAATGCGATTATGTGGGTCAGGCAGCCTTTGGGGCCAGCTTAGGTTACGTTCTGGTGAGGGTCAGGTCAAGTTCAGGTCAAATTAGGTCAAATTTCAAAGTTGATATTTTGCATTAAAGGTAAATTGTCAGCTAAAATACAACATTTGATGTTTGGTAAAATCAGCACTCCAATTTACGAAACTGAAGTCAGATTTTCGATATTCGGTCTGAGTCACGAGCAATTTAATGTTGAAATTGGCATTTCACCTACTTTTTATACTACTTTTACATCAAAACCCACCAGATACCTCAAATATCACTATATTTGAATCGCGTGAAATCGGAGGTTCTCTACGAAACTTCAAATCAAAGTTAATTTACGATTTTGCCGAATATCAACATAATAATATCATCCTAGGTTATGAAAATTCTGAATGTATTACCAGTTAAATTAATTTCAAAAACCATTGGCGTTTCGCATTTTTCATTTTGCAAAAAGAAAGCAGAAATCGAAAGGCATATTTTCAGGAATAATTGGAACAGTTCTTTAAACAAAAAACTGGTGCGCTTCAACAAATCACAAAAGGACCTCGTACGATTTTGTTAAAATTATACCAGTAAAACGCCTTTTGGGGCGACTACGGAAAAAGCGAGAGGGTGGGCCTTGCAAGTGAGAAATTGCGAGAGGGTGCCTCCAACGGACTTGTACACGGCATCCTACTAACCAGTCTCTAGCGATGTGCCAAACTTGAGCACAATTGGGCCAGCCGTTCTTGAGATCTGGAAGCGGCACCCTGCACGTGCGCACGTGCAAAATGGGTCCCAACTGACTTGTGCAGTGTGCACGGCACCCTACTAACCGGTCCCTAACCGCGTACCAAATTTGAGCGCAATCGGTCCAGCCGTTCTCGAGATCTGGAATCGTTCCCTGCACGTGCGCACGTGCAGCAGCACCCCAATTGTGGCACATGGATGTGTATTCCTAATCGGTGCCTACTGCCTACCTACATGCCACCTTTCAGCGCAATCGGCCCAGTAGTTCCAAGAAGCCAGCGCAATCCAAGTACGACGAACAAACACAACAAAATGTTTTGCATCCAGTGATCCAGCTTTACGATTAAGGCAGTTTGAAGTTCTTAGTATACCTACATAGCATATACTGGGTACTTACCATACGGTCAGAGAGCCTTGTGCATAGGTTGAGTTTCCAATTATTTCGTATTACTTCTTAATGTCTTTCGCAATTCTCCTGCGAGCCATTTAAATTGCGCGTTTTAGTCTTCCAACGGCGTATTAACCAGTGTCCCGTAAATACCAAGCGTCAGCGCTTAGACTGTATTATGTACTTGCTTCGCCATTAAAATGTTTAAAACGCAAAAACCTTGAGGCATAAAATATCCATCAATTAAGACCGATCTGTTCGACTAGTCTATTCTACATAGTCTATTACAGTCTTGTTTCCTATTCTTTTCTAGGGTAAACAATTCTAGTCCAGCAATTTAAGCAGCATTACTAGAACATAGTTCAAGGTCTAAGGTTAAAGGTTTAAGCTTAAAATATAGTTTAAGGTTTAAGCATGCTTCAGTAATTGTGCCTAATCCAATACACCGTGTGCGGGAAAACAGCCTTTAACTGATATGATCAGCAAGTCCGTGACCAACTCAATGTCCTGCCTCCTTACTGCAAGACTGAAACTGTTTGCAGTGTCCCAAAGCTTTTGCAACATCCCGATTGCTTGGTGTTTAACACTTCTTGTTGTTAAAGCTATTTTATAATAATTGACATCATCCGGAAAGCCGGGCACATTTCTGGAAGCGTAACAGCACTCTTGCCACCAAAGTGCTCTGCTTATCCGCTGCTATTTCAGCAGGGCAGGTCAGGCCAGGCCAACGAGCGTGGCCATCCGGCTCTGACGTCACCTCACTGGCAACCCATCCAGCCGGCGTTGGATGTGCGATTCCCACTGAATGTAAACTTGCTGCCGTGACATGATTGCGTTCTGATGGTCGATGGACCATATCTGGCTGGTACAACATCCTTTGCCACGCTCGAGGTATTAATCTTCACGTCTTTCTTCCAGCATACCCATCTGCATGCGGCTTGGGGTACTTACAAGGGATGTTCTCGAACTTGGCTCCGAGTCGCTTAGTGTGCAATATTTGTGATCCCAGTTCTCCTAATTTCAGATCACCAAGTCAAATTAAGTGCCCAATGACCATGCCTCTAAAACTTGTTGATCCTATCATTACTGCAGCTTACCTCCGGGAGGTTTGGACTCTGTTTATTGCATGAGGGCATCAGTATACCGATAATATTTTATGCCTCGGATATTTTTTAACCCACGAGTTGCTGGGGGGGGGGGGGCGTTAAACGCCCCAATCATATAAAATCACAGAATAGTCATACAGACATGCCGTAAACGCCATCAGACTGCCAATACCATGAACAATTAATGACTATCTTCGATTATTGATTATTGTTCCGCATTTTCCAAAATCTTGAACTGAATCCTGGCAATTTCTATGACTTCTTCACGACCATGACACATGCATTTCTTAAATTGAACTTTTTGAGGCAAACACGTACACAAATGATAAAATGAATGTCGCCATCGTGTTCTACGCCCCAAATTACCCATAAAACATGTGTCACAGGCTGCGAATATCAGTTTTGATTTTCGGGGATATGTGCCTACCCGGTTGACCTGACCTTGGCCCTGACCTATGCTTGACTGACCCCTACATGGAGCTGACACTCTTGTAGGCCTTATATGATGGATTGTGCGCCGTTATGACAGAGTTTATGACGAGAGCCGCCCATTGCGAAGTCCTGAAGTCCATGCTACTGAAAGCCCGATTTCAGGTGTTTGACCTGACCTTGACCCGACCTGTGACCTCAAAATGCAACTTTAAAGTACTCATCTGAAGCGTCTCGTCGTGTTCTTTCGTTTGCCTTCTCATGCGTTTCCCTGGGCCTATATTGGTTCTCGAGTTATCGGCTGGGGGCGTTTAAGGCCCCCCCCCCCCCAGCAAACGGTGGGTGGCGAAATACCCCAGTAACTGCCGGGTTAACCCGTGATCTTACCATTATGAGGCGAGGCGATAGGTGAAGCTTGTAGGCGGTGCTTTGAAGGAACACGTCAAAACTACAAGCTACTTTGCCTAAGCTACTTAATTTATCCATGTCCCATTTTGTTCCGATCCATTGATACAGCACGTGTGAATCATAATGACGAATGAAGTTCAAAGAAGTAGCAACGAGCTATTTTACAAAATATACCAACCTAAACAAAAATCACAAAATTTCAAACCGTTTTCACTTGATATCTCTTTCTATAATGCTGCATCCTGCTTCAAAAAGCCTTATCATCCGAATAAGCTTGCAACCATTTGGATAGACCCACCTTGTGGTAAGTGCTACACTTTTGAAGAGATAGGCAATTGGAGTCTTAGTTCTTCAACGGAAAAAGCTGCGTGAAACAAAGTAGTGATGTCAATTACGGAAAATCTTGATACCGATACCAAACCAAATACAAACAATAACCATGGAAGAATACCGAAACCGAACCAACTTAGTAAACTCAGGAAAATACAAACTTTTTACCAAATTCACAGCCTCTTTTACATGAGGGACGATTCACAATACCAACAAAATACCAAATGCATTAGGATTGAAATACCAAATACCAAGTTGGTATCGGTTTGGTATCGGTATACCAAAAAGTTGGTATCCGATTGACATCTCTAAAACAAAGCATTCCCGTGAGATGCTGCAATGTGTAGGCTGGTCAAGCTCTTGCACAAAGAGAACACAGGGAAAACACACTATCTATGTAGGTACCTTCAATGTATTGCGGTAATATCAAAGTGTACGATCAGACGAGCAACAGACGTGTATGTGGGGTCAGAGATAGGTGAATGTGCGTGTTGACGGTCAGTTCCGTTTAGTTTCTTAGCGCGCCTCGGATTCAGGCAGATCAAGTCGCACACTCCTCTGCCGTGCTCTGGTATTCAGTCACGGAATAACCCGGTGTCTTATCTTCTCCGAAAGCTGCTTATCGCTTTGAACTTCTCGCGTCTTACCGACAGTTGTGAGGTGGAATCGAGGCTGAGGGCAGACCTGGTTCTGCTCAGTGTTTCTGGTCCGTGCAGGGGAGACGTGGATGGGTTGCGGACAAAAGTACGCATCGCAAAAATACGTAACGCAAATGCTCGTACATTGTATCAACAGGGTGTCTAAAAAAGTGTCACGGTTTTGAACATCTCCCGTTTCGTAACCACAAGGCCTACATCATTCATTTTTTTCAGATATTGTGGCAACGCTTTGACATTTTATGTGAGAGAACTACAAGTTCCTAGGCAAAATGGCTTTTTCACCAGAACAAAATATAAAAGCCCCAATTTTGCTGCTATAAGAGATGGTAGGGGAAGTTGGGGGAACGCCGAAGACTTTTTTTCTGACGCCCGTAGCACGCAAGGTAAACAACATAAGCTATTCTTGTTGGCGTCATTCGAGAGGCCAGTCTTTTGCCTTTCAAACATACCAGGCGCATTTGATGAATTCGCATACCGTTAAGCGCAAAAACTAAGAATATCAAAGAAGTGACTTTTTCGGCGTTGCCCCGGACTGCGGGGAAAGCCGAAAATGGGAGAAATGATCTACGGGGAATGCCGACATTGATGTTTTGCCATTTTATCTCAAACTTTATCCAGAATTGATCAAAGCTGACACGCGTTTTAAGAGCTTGAGGACGCGGTGCACACTGGAAGTTATAATTGTGTGATATAATAAGAACATGCCAGATAAATCATTCCTTATAGATGACAGGCCGTTGTGTCGGTTGAAAGTGTAATTTGTTTGACTAAAAATACGCGTTGCTATTCTACAGCAGTAAAGTCCACGTAGCGTGCTTTTAACACGTGCGTAATCGCACGTTTTCGGCATTACCCCAGCCTGCCATACTTTCATTTGCAGGCCCATAACTTTTCAACGTGCAGTATAAATTTCCAATAGGCAGCACACTTATGCAAAGACATGCTAAAGATTACTTGACCGAATTGGCCAGACAAACGGTAGCATAATGAGTAAGAAATGCAGCTTCAAAGGCGCATGTAGTACAAGGGAAACGTACCTTGAAAACGCTCTTGGCGCCCTCACAGTCGAAGTATTCCGAATGACGACTCGTAACAAACATGCGATAATTGTAGTCACTTAAGCTTCAGAGCATCACTGACAGGTGGCATCCATGTCTTACGGTTTTCGAAATATCTCGAATTTCGGCTTTGCCCCAACTCCGGCATTGCCCCAACTTCCCCTATACGTCACAGTCTGCCGAAGACTTCGGTAAGACTTCGGCTTTTGCTTAGTCTTTTGCTTAGTCTCCCAGCAGCGTATTCGTTAATAGTTTTCTGCAACTATTAGAGACCAAAAACGCCATGCAAAACAGACAGTGGAATAGCAATCACCATCAGTCTCAGGACACCGCCGTTGCCATGACTGATTCTTCCGTCACAAACTGCTGTCGCTGACCCCGTGCAAAGGACTTGTGACACACTGCCACATTGCGCACACCCAGAAGCTGTGCACGTTTGAGGAGGTACTTTAAAACTGTCCATCAGCTATCCTTTCGTCTCTTCCTGTGTTTCGGAACAAAACCGATTAGAGGATTTTGCCATCAAAGTTGCCGTCGGGCGTCGGGGCATGGAAACTCGCGTCGTCTGAAAATCAATCAGTGTTATTCGTTGCCCATGTTTGTGGCTGTGTTTCAGCTTGCTGCTGTGCTCCAGATGGCAGTTGTACACGGTGCTCTTACCTATAAAGTGTTTCAAAAATGTATTAATGAGCTTGTTTCTGGATTCCTCACGCGAAAGGGACTTACTCTTACCTACAGGATCGACGGCAGGCTGTGACGTACCATCTCCTACAGCACAAAAAATTGAGCTTTTCTATTTTTGTTTGTTTGTTCTGGTGTAAAAAACCATTCTGCCTAGGAACTTGTGATTTTGACAAAACATTGCCAGAAAATCTGGAAAATTTGAATGATGTACGTGTGCACTCCAGAAGTTTTGAGACTTTTTCAATAGAGACAGTTGTCTGTTTCAGAGAAGCATGAAACTTCTATGACTCTCGAAATGGAACCTCCCGAGTCCAAAGCACCTGCTTTAGCGCTCCTGTCACTGCCTGAAGGCCTGCTGATAGGCCTTCAAAGTGAAGGTGCCCAGTGTCTCTGTCACAGCCTCACTCATCTCCTCTACATCCTCCGAAAGACGGCCCCTGAGCTTCCCGTCAGTCTGGGGAACATCCAGAAGCCAGGGGGCCAAATCAGGACTGTGGGAAGGGTTTCGGACGGTTTTGACGCACATCTGTGTCAGATAGTTCGTCTCAATGGTGGACTTGTGGGTGTGTGCGCTGTCCTGGTGCAGGAGCCCCTGGCAACAGTTGAAGAGTTCCGACCTCTTGCGGAGAAATCTCTTTCTCAACTCCCTCAGAACCTTCACGAAGCATTCCTTGTTGACCATCTGGCCGTGTAGGGGACCCAGGTTATGAAGTAACCATGACCGTAACCATGAGTCTGAAGTTACTGGGGACCACATGGAAGGCCACGAATATTTTTTTTTTCCAGATCAGCCTTCGCCCGAATGGGGGGGGGAGGGGAGAGAGGAGAGAGGCGTTTTTGACCACACCTGCCAGTTATTTGTTGCGCGTGATAAGGAAAACCTCGGCGCACACCGCTGCGAAACTTGGTATGGCTTATATGATACCTCAATTTCGCATCGTGTTTGAAAATTTTGACCCCAAGTCACCTAAGGTCAGATCACCAGGTCAGTAAAGTAACCATGCCTCTCAAAAACTTTGTGACTCTATCATTCCTACAGTTTAATTCCCAGAAATTTGAAACTCGACCTTTTGCATGAGGAAATAAATCAGTATGAACAATTCGTATATCTCAAAGTTTTCACATCGGTGACCTAATGTCAGGTCAATTTTACGGCCTCTCAATTATAAGTCATTGGGAGAAAATTAAAATGCTCTTCTTTTGGCCGAGAACACATTCAAACACCGTGAGTCGTGACACAGGTAAACATGACACACCGGAAAATTGCACCTGTGACCCCTTCTACATGCCCCTGAGCTCATCTCAGGGCATGAAACATCTCCAACAGTTTTTTTTGCCACAACTTTAGATAGAAACATGCTAGAGCGCTGATAACACCATGAACGTGTTCAGCTCAACAAACCACTCAAATGACATGCAACATGACCTTTTCCGTGACCTGGACAAGGAGTCAAAGTTTCAAGTTGACCTTTTCAGGTCAACTTATAATTCGTTCGATGCGTCTCGACGAGACAAACGCGATGCCGGTAAAATCAGCGTCATACAAGTTTGGAGTCCCAAAGTTATGATACCAAAACCTTTTCCGCAAAAACGCCAGCCTGAAAGCTAAACCGTTGACCCTAGGTCAAATCTGAGAAAATTATTCAGAAAGGCCTTTGAAAAAGCTATCGAATGCGCTTTCCCGCAACACTGCAGCTCTATTGGTTTCTGACTTATGAGCCGATTTGTGAAAAGTTGTCAAAATCTGGAACACAAGTTCGTGAAAATTTTACATTTGGTGACCTCCAGTGACCTCAGCGATGACCTGATCGAAAATGGCGTAGGTAATTCTGAAAGAGACTGTAGCGAGCTATCTGTTGCTTTTTACCGCGTCTTTCTAGCTTGCTTACTTTCCGAGATAATATGGTGTGGCAACCCCCCCCCCCCCCACCATGGCGAAGTTGGCTGCGATGCCCACCCGGGCGCTGGCTAAACAAAACATCCATAGTTTTGTCCTCCGTTGAGTCGTTGACTACATATTACTCTTCACGTCGATTTAGAGACAATAATTCGCTATTTAAGCAAATTGAGGAAGTCGTCGGGTTTACTGGGGACGGTCCCCAGTAACCCAAAAGCTACTGGGGACCGGTCCCCAGTGTCCCCAGTGGTGGTTACGCGCCTGACCAAAAGTCTAAAAAAAAAGAATCTGTGGGGTGTATGGTTTGATTTCAATGTATATTTTACAACAAAAGTGGCACTAGTAGCTAATACGGCATCACGAATATCCGCCATGGGTGGGGAGAGCTGAAAGATTGATCAATCTCATGATCTTCCGGGAAGATCCGACATCAGCGAGCGTATACAATATACATTCCAGCGATTCCATCCGCAGGCTGGTTCAAAATGTTGTTCCTATTGCCCAAGTCTCATGTAACAGGAGCTCAAGCAGTGCTCACATGTGAGCATGTACAAAGTACATTCATGATTCCATACACTATGCGCTGCACATACCGTGTGCAATGTGCACCCCGCGTGATATCCAAAGTCACTTGACACATACACACACTCCCAGCAGCGACAAGCTGCGAACCGAAAGCCCAGAACTGTAGCAGCTGTGACCATTACCTGGTTATCGCGTCACAGCCTGACCTCCTCCTGACCTCCTCCTGACAAGACCCCAAACATGAGCCATAATAAGCTTACAGAGCTCTTTGGTCGGCGCTCACTACCGAACTTACAGGGTTTTGAAGGATTCTCAACACAGATGAAAATGAGTTGTTTTCATACCTCCAAAGGAGATATCCTATGGCCACCCATTTTATACATCAGAGTCCCCTCTTTCAGCGACGCTGTCTACTGTGGCTGAATCTTGATTGGAATCGGCTCACCGCACGGAGTTTCTCGGCAGTCACAGGCGTTCGTTCAGCCGTTCCCTAGTGAATTTGTTTCCGAGACGTCGAGAAGTCTTCCTTCAGCCTCTGAGCTAGCGACATCGGTCCCAGCCGCGGGCTCAGACATCGGTCCCAGCGGCGGGCTCGGACATCGGTCGTCTGACGCGGGCTCGGACATCTGTCGTCAGACGCGGGCTCGGACATCGGTCGTCAGACGCGGGCTCGGACATCGGTCGTCAGACGCGGGCTCGGACATCGGTCGTCAGACGCGGGATCGGACATCGGTCCCAGCGGCGGGCTCGGAGATCGGTCCCAGCGGCGGGCTCGGACGTGCCGGTCTGTCCGTCAGGCGCTGAGCCCACAGCCTGCCGGCGGTGACGGCTCGCCCAGCATTGCCGTCACGTCGAGCAGGCAGCCCTCCAGGACGCGGAAGTAGTCGGAGTCGGCTGCCCGTCGCGCCAGCGTACTGTTCCGGCAGGCGGCCGGCCCGCCGCGGCTCAGAATGCCAAAGTCCTTACAGGTGATGCGGCCGTCGCGGTCACAGTCGGAGGCGGAGTGCGCCAGCGCATGGCTGACCGCCTCGGCTGCGCACTCCGGGTCCGACGCGCACATCCGATAGTTGAGGTAGCGGAACCGGTGCGCGAACTGGCGGTCGGCTTTGCGCGCGCGCCGCCACGCGTCGGCGGTGAGCAGGAACGGTCCGCAGACGGTGTGGCCGCGCTGCTGCTGGCAGCCGATCCGCGGCGAACAGTTGGACGCCGCGTTGCAGAGACAGGCCAGGCAGTACCGGTCGGGCAGCAGTCGGAGGGCCGGACAGCCGGCGGCCAGCAGCACCACCACGCCGCACACACACAGCAGCGCAGACGGCATCCCGACCGGCCCAGCGCAGCGCCGTCTCCACACTGGCGCCGCCCGGCCGGCGCCGCTCCGTTTTACGGCCGCCGCGCGCGCACCGACCGCTGCTCGTAGCCACCTGTCCGCCTCTGACCTGACGCGCGCGCGTGTGTGTGTGTGTGTGCGTCACGGCTCCGGCATCGCCAGCAGAAGCCGATCAGACCGAGGATTGGTGCGCTGGATCGGTGTGGGGAACTGGGAGCGGACCCGGCACGTGCCGACCGGTTCCCACGTGCCTGCCTCCCCCGCCGGGGCCGTCCGGAACTGAGCCGCTCGTCTCAGCAGGTCCGGCTGGGTCGAGGAGCTCAATATAGCCGAGCTTATCGAGCTAATCCGAAACACGCTTACTGCTCAGGTATTGTGCCTAACGGATATCAAATCGGATATCAATTTGTGACGCATGCCTTGTGCAGCGAAGCGGAAAGGAGGGCGTTAGTGTTTCTCTGAGATCGGAAGACACCGCGAAACTTGGTATAGCTTATGATACATCAAATTAGGAAAAGCCCTCAAAGATCGGGACACAAATGAAAATGAACCGGAAATTTCACCTGTGGTAATTTGATACCGCACGCCCGTTTCATCTCAGGTCATAAAATGTCTCCAGGCGCTTTTAACAATAACTTTAGATAGAGACATGCCAGAGCGCTGAAAACAACATGAACGTGTTCAACTAAACAATACGAATCGAATGACAGCAACATGACATTTTTTTTTACCTTGACCTGGTGTCAAATTTAAAGTTGACCTATTCAGGTCAGCTTATAGTTCATTCGACGCGTCTCGACGAGACAAACGCAACGCTGGTAAAACCAGCGTAATGCAAAGCTTGCAGCAAAATGTTATTACATGAAAACATTTTCAACAAAAACGTCCAATGTGAGTTTTTGCCCTCTGGAGGCTAAACAATTGACCACTGAACTCTATAATGTTGACCTTGGGTCAAATCTGAACACAACAATCAGAAAGGCCTTTGAAAGAGCTATCACATGCGCCTTTCGCGGCGCTGTAGCTCTATTGGTCCTCGACTTATTGCGCCGCTTTGTGAGAAGTTGTTAAATTCGGGAACAAAAAGTCGCGATACTGTACCTAACCTACCCCAAAAACCTTCAGTGACCTCAGCGACGACCTGATCGATAAACAACCCGCATGATACTGAAAGATCTTATAGCGAGCTATCTATTGCTTTTTACCTCGTCCTTCTAGCTTGCTTACTTCCCAAGATAACCTGGTACGTACCTATATGGCCAAAAAGGCCCCCCCATGACAGGTCCACCCGGGCGCGCGGGTTAAATCAGACCTTACGTTTCAAGTCCATTTCGTACTTTTCTTTTCAAAAGGAAGCCTCTCGTGACTGTTCATTCATTCTCGTCCCGTAAAAAGAATACCTTTATGTCTCCGCGGAGAATGTCAGAAGTTCTCCCCGTTTCGGTATTGTCTACGGCTCCGATGCCGCACGCCCGTTTCTGCAGCAAGTATCGAGCGCTCACGGCCGCATTCCGCTCGCGCCGGGACCGGACCGCTACTCCGACTGAACCGTATGCACGAGTGTGGTACAGTACAGGTATGTATGTACGACGGTCGGACCGAACCGCACCCCGGGACCCTAACTGACTGTATGTATGGGGAAGGACGAGCCACTCTAGTTTCATCAGCATCTCCATGCTCGCGGGATTCCCTTGATATCGGTCTCTGTGGTTCTCCAGAAGGTTCGTAAACTATCGTTTGCTTACGTAGGCATAACTATACCAGCGAGTGCTATGCCGATACACATGCAGTTTTGCCATTGTTTACTATCAAACATTTATTTTGTAACATAATCTGCAATCAAGCATGTAAAATAAAAATGATAATGGTTAATTACGTCACATAGATTCGCATGGTGCACCACTAAGTGCACCACAACTGCCTCATCTCACGCAAGCACGCAGATTCTGCAAGAAGTGAAGCAATCACAGAAATTGTCGAGATTCAGCTCCAAACGTTGGAAAATATAGAACAATAATTAAGAATCAAAGAGAGCCATTTGATATGGCACCTATTAGTATTGGTAGCCAGATGACCATTATGGCAACTGTGCAGGTACCTACGTTTATTGTGTGATTTTACATTATTTCTAAGCGGCTAACCATTGCAATTTTAGGCCTCAAAAACTCAAACATTATGACGCCACAAAAACAGAAGCGGCGGAACACCTTCAATTAGGGGCGGGGGGGGGGGGGGGCAACGCCGACTTTTGGTCCCATTCTTTCCATTCAACGCCCATAGGGCTAATGTTAAAATGCCAAAATCAATGGGGGCACAGTGCCCCGGTGCCCTCCCTGTTTTTGAAACTTTGCTATAATAAGTTTCAAGTAATTCGTCACGGGCACTCACTTACATACAAAAACGCTTATTAGCTATAGCGCGGCGAAAAAAAAATATGGGGCGTTAATCCCCCTTCCCCCCAATAGTGAGCTAAGTAAGTAGCAAATGGCTGTGTCTGTGCCAGACGGAGGCTCTGCTTCTCTCCAACTGGCGGTACTTCCCGGTCGAGCCATTGGCTGGTCGCTCCGTGAGCCAACACAGCTGCACCGCGTCGGCCTTCAGCGGCGCCGCTCCTCCCAGCTCACAGCCCCCGCTCCATGACCGGCGGCCAGGCGGCGCCTCGGCCGTAAAACACGGAAACCGCTCCAGACCAGTTCCCACACCTCATCAACGCGCGCGGCGCGCCTCCCAAGGCGGCGGCGGGCGCCGAGCACTGGCTGCGACTCCGCGACCTTCAGCTGCCGCGGCCCGACCTGCTCTCCAGGCGGGAGCCGGGAGGGCACTCCCCGCGGCCCGACCTGCTCTCTGCAAGCGGGAGGGCACTCCCCGCGGCACGGCGCCGGGCGGGAGGAAACTGCCCGCGGCACGGCGCCAGGCGGGAGGGCACTCCCCGCGGCACGGCGCCAGCCGGGAGGACGCTCCCCGCGGCACGGCGCCAGCCGGGAGGACACTCCCCGCGGCACGGCGCCAGCCGGGAGGACACTCCCCGCGGCACGGCGCCAGCCGGGAGGACACTCCCCGCGGCACGGCGCCAGGCGGGAGGACACTCGCCGCGGCACAGCGCCAGGCGGGAGGGCACTCCCCGCGGCACGGCGCCAGCCGGGAGGACACTCCCCGCGGCACGGCGCCAGGCGGGAGGACACTCCCCGCGGCACAGCGCCAGGCGGGAGGGCACTCCCCGCGGCACGGCGCCGGGCGGGAGGGCACTCCCCGCGGCACGGCGCCGGGCGGGAGGGCACTCCCCGCGGCACGGCGCCGGGCGGGAGGGCACTTCCCGCGGCACGGCGCCCGCCGGGAGGACACTCCCCGCGGCACGGCGCCAGGCGGGAGGACACTCCCCGCGGCACGACGCCAGGCGGGAGGGCACTCCCCGCGGCACGGCGCCGGGCGGGAGGGCACTCCCCGCGGCACGATACCGGGCCGAACCAGTCCCCGACGGACCGACAGCGCCGGTGACAGCGATCACCGATTGGCGTCGGGGCAGAGGTGTAGGCACTCAAACGCCGCCAGCGCACTCCGCCAGCCGACTGCACAGTGTCGCCTCATAGGTAGCAGCCCCGTCAGTGTTTATCACCGAGTGCTAGTTCCTCAAGTATTAGTCCCTGAGTGTAGTCTCAAACTGTCGGCCTTTGAGCGCCAGTCTCGAAGTCTTCATCGTTGAGTGCCAGTCCCGGGCTTCAAAACGTCCGCAATTGGCGCAGTCCCGCGAGTGATCCCCGTGATGCCAGACTATAGGCAGGCGTACCAACCACAGTGTGCAATATGCAGCCCTCACATATCAGATCACAACTATTTGAAATTCAATGCAGAGACAATAGGTAATTCACAAGGGTTATGTGGATCGTACCTGTCATGCAAAGCTGCAGTCTTTTTACCTGTCAAGCAGCATGAAAATCCGGTTGATGTGTTCGTGCCAGACATCAATTGAGGCTAGCCGCCATAAACTTCAAGGAAGGCGGAACTGCGAAGATCTTCTGGCACGAATTCCATCACGGCCATTGGAGTCTCTCGACATTTCATATAGTTGGTACATGGCGAGAAAAAGTTGTTATAGTTCGTTTTTTTTTTAAGTTCGACCTTCACTGTAAAAATATTTTTGAACATAGCACGAGAATTACTGCCTGAATTACTGAGAAAACTGGTTAGCGCACATTGTATTGGAGATGTGAATAATATTTACAAAGAAATGTTTTGAACACAAATTGTCTATCTCTGTGGGTTGTAAAAATGGGCAAATACGACATGAGAGTCTGAGAAATAGGATCCAGGAAGAAAGGATGTTGACAGGGCGTATTATAAGGGATTTTCACTGGGTCGGCAATCACAATTAGGGGCGGCATTTTGCACTCATAGGGGCGGCACTTGGCATCTGAGGGCGGCGGCATACCTACTGATATTTAATGACCAAAAAAGACATGTTCGACGGTTCTTTTATAACTCCTTCTAAGTAATGATTTCAGATTCAACCTAAGCTCAGCGGTATTACGTTCATTTTTCCGGGATATAGTATTTCTCTCATCATAATGCGATGAATGAACTATAATTTGACTTAACAAAAAAATAATTTTAAAATTTTAACTTTTTTAATTTTTGTGAGGTCAAGTTCATGACCTTACCAGAAATAAAACATGTTGCATACCAGTCGATCCGTATCGTCAAGCTTAAAACATTCAAGGTGTTTTATGGCTCTATCTAGAACAGTGGTCGGCTGGTCGCACGAGTGGTGCCCACTTTATGGGCGCTGGACGGGGCCATTACCCCCACTTGTCATACCCAATTGCTTACACAGCAAGGGTCGCTGATATTCGGCCATATCCTTTGACGCCTCTATTTTTCTGCATAGGTATAAATAAAATGCAACACAATTAACTCTTTTTATGGAGAGGGAGAGCAAGTGGAGTAAGGATGAACTCATACATTTTTATTTATTAGTTACTCGCGTAATGAACAGCGTATTGCAACGATACGTTCATTCCCCCCCCCCCCAAGTTAATGAATGTTATACCTACCTACTCAAACATTTTCGTGACCCCAGTGACATTGTCATTGAGTTTTTGAAATTTGAATGACCTTCACTCGGTAACTTTCTCTCCGGCTCGGCCGGCGGATAAAACGCAAGCGAAGACAGTGCGGGGAGTCCGGTGCTCTACTAACTGAGCTACGGAACAGGCAAATGCTCACCAAAGATATACCGACTGAATGATCCCTTTATAACTTCAGCGATTGATAAGACAAACAGTGTGTAACTGTACATATAAAATGTAAGCATCGAAATTGCGATGTCTTTGACCAAAGGTAAGGACAATTTTGCGACCCTTCCATTAGGTATAATGAAATGGGAGAAAATCAGGGCATGTGCCTCTTTTTATAGGTAGACAAATGTCAAAGTTAACGAATTTAAACATCACAAAACAATTAAAAATGACACACTTAACCCTCGCCGGACCTATTGGTTTTCTACATACGCGCCGGCCGAAGGGGGGGGGGAGGGTACAACCCCCTCGCCGTTTCGCCCCTGGTGGAGCTAGCGCGTCGCGGAAAAACGAGCGTGTGCGCCGTTACGAGACGCAGAGATTGGTACCCGAGTTTAAGGTCCTAGGTCAACCGGTGACCTCTGAGGTCAGGTCAAGTGCCTCAAAGTACGGTTCAGTTTTTGGTGAATAACTTCGCAAAAACGGCCGCAGAGCCGCGATTTTGGCAGCATCGTGTTCGCCTTGCTCAGGCGCGTCGAATGATATACTTTTTGTTCGGGTCAGGTCAACTTAGGGTTTTGACCTCAGGTCAAGGTCAGGTCAGCACCCCCAGGTTACGAAGTTGGTCGAAAGAGGTCATGTCGCATATCATTCGACTCGGCAGGTCTTCCTGAGTCCATTGGTGGCTTTCCCGACTCGCTAGCTCAATTTGATCGGGAGTTATTGACGAAAAACTAATATGACCTTGATGACGTCATAAATGACGTCACGCAAGGTCAACATTGCAAAAATGACGCATCCAACCTTGCTAGGAGTGCATCAAATCACGATTCTGTGTGTTTGAGATAGTTGGAGATCGTTCCAGGCGCCAGAATAGCACTGTTTTCATTTTTCCCCATTGACTTATAATGGTGAGGTCACGAAAATGACCTGACCTCATATGACCTTTAGGAAAAATCCGAGATATACAAGCTGTGAGACTCATAATGGATACTAGATCCTGCAAGTTTCATTTCCCTGTGACATCTCCTCCGGCAGTGAGGGCGTTGCGAAGTTGCGACATCTGAAGACCGTGCAGAGGTTCACTTATGACGTCATAGATCAGTGACCTGACCTGACCCAAAAATGCGGTTGGTGTCAAAAGATCCGGCTTGAATCAAAGGTCAGATATCCCAAGTTTCAGCTCTCTATCGCCAGCGCGTTCGGAACTATCGCGAAAAACCCTATGGGGGGGGGGGGGCGGCACCCGCCCCCCCTCGGCCGGCGAGGGTTAATCGGAAAATTGCCACCCACGACCCCTCGTTATGTCCTTGAGGTCATGTCAGGTCATGGAAGGCCTCCAGCAGTTTTTTTCCAATAACTTCTGATAGAGACATGCGACATGCCTGAGCGATGAAAACACCTTAGATGATTTCAGTTTGACGATACAAATCGACTGATATGCAACATGACCTTTACCAGTCAGGTCATGCCCTGGACCTGAGCTCAAATTTCCCAAATGACATTTGAATTTCAAATTATAGTTCATTCGACGCATCTCGACGAGAGGAGCACAGTACTGAAAAAAACAATGTCATAACTTTCGTGAGTCAATAATTATTACAGTAGAAAGGTTCCTCATTAAAACAGCTCAGTAGAGGGGCGGAGGGGGTCCACTGTCCCCTCCAACCCTCCGCGGCCCGGCACGGGTTAAACAAGTTGTGCTCTGGAGGTTAAGCCGTTGATGTTAGGTCAAGTCTGAGGACTTTATAGGAACGCTATTGAATGCGCTTTTTCGCGGTGCTGTAGTTCTATTCTTCCCCGAGTTATGCGCCAGTTTGTCAATAAATGTTGAAACAGACAACATTTCACCCACATTTCACCTTTGATGACCTCTGGTCACCTGATAAAACAGCTCAGTAGAGGGGCGGAGGGGGTCCACTGTCCCCTCCAACCCTCCGCGGCCCGGCACGGGTTAAACAAGTTGTGCTCTGGAGGTTAAGCCGTTGATGTTAGGTCAAGTCTGAGGACTTTATAGGAACGCTATTGAATGCGCTTTTTCGCGGTGCTGTAGTTCTATTCTTCCCCGAGTTATGCGCCAGTTTGTCAATAAATGTTGAAACAGACAACATTTCACCCACATTTCACCTTTGATGACCTCTGGTCACCTGATATTTGACATTTGACTTGACCTAACCAAAGTACGGTTAACCAACTAACCCAAGTAGTTTTTGACACTCTTTCGAATACCGCTTACCGCGTGTCGCTACGTGGCCCAAGTAACCAAGTTATAGGGGTCGGGAGGGGGGGTTCAAACAACCTCAGCCCGGCGCCGATTAAGGGAAGGCACTATCATTTTGGGAGCGCTGCAGATATGCTAAGGGACGACAACATCATTTTGAGGCGCGCCACCAATTTTTTTAGGGCACTTTAACCACTTTGAGGGGCATCACCGACACTGTGAGGAGCGCAATTAGCTCGTTGAGCGTTGAGGGGTGGCACCATTACATTGAAGGGCGCCATGTGAGCAGTGATGTGGGGCAAAATGACAATGAGGAGCGCCTCCGATACTTATTGCGCCTCCGATACTTAAAGAAGAGACGCCACCATTACTCGGGGGGGGGGGTTATTTTGATCACTTTTATTTTGAGGACGCCACCTACATTGTAAGGGGCGGCACTGTAACTTTAAGGACCGCCGCGGATTTAATTAACCCTCGCCCGCACATGCCATTTTCCCATCCTAGAACGCACATGGGGGGGGGGGGTTGCCACCCCCCGCGCCATTTCGTTCCTGTTGGAGATAGAGCTTAGCGGTAAAGACCAAAAAGATTCTTTGGGAAGAGACGAATCCAATGATACCCAGTTTTACCTTCTCAGGTCAGTCGTTGACCTTCCAGGTCAGGTCAAACTAAAAAATGTTGCTGTTTTGGGTCACCGTTGGATATCAAGTGCGCTGCTTAGCATATTCCGATGACGATGCCGTTTTCTGGTGCCAAGGCAGCTAGAACCTCTCTGTCACACTACCCGACCAGATTTTTGTTGCTGAGGTCATTTCAGGTCAAGCTAGGTCAAGGTCATTTATATGTGTTTGTATGTCTGTGTGTGGCTGTGTGTATACTGATGTGTACACCGATTGTTTATGTGTCCATATTACATGAAATCATGATCTGATAAGCTTTTACCAGAAATGCAGTCAAAAAACTTCACAAAAAGTAAATTTAGCTTGCCTAAAACGTAATTATCTTAGATGACCTAGGTTGACCTTGACCCTGACCTTGACACCTGTACATCGTCGAACAACATGTTCCATGATAGGTGGGAGGTAAGACTGGCAAAAAAGGCCGAAATCAAGGTGTCAAAAGCTCACAAGGCCCATAGCAAACGCAAGATGTTCAGAATTGGCCATTTGGGTCATGACATGACCTGAAAAACAAGGTCATATCTCCGAAACCAAAAGTCACAGAAACTTGAAATTTTCAGTGAACATCAAGAAAGGATAGAGGAGCAGCTATACGAAAAATCAGCCTTCTAGCTCTAAAATGTCGAGTGCAGAGCAGAAAGACTACCTGGGGGGGTGGGGGTGGCAACCACCCCCCCCCCCCCCCATGTGCGGGCGAGGGTTAAGGGGCGGCTCCATCATATGGAGGGGCGCTACAGATCGTTAATGGACGGCAATAGGTATGATATTTAGGGACTCCGATACTTCGAAGGGCGCCACCGTTTGTTTGAGGGTGACATCATCACTTTGAGAGGCACCACCGATACTGTTCGGGGCGCCACCGACACTATAGGTAAGGGGCGCCACCGACACTGCCAGGAGCACTTTGACCGGCGTTACTATCACATTTAAGGGCGCCGTGAGCACATTGGGGGCGGCACCATGACGTGGAGGGGCGTTACGGATGGTTTGAGGGGCGGCAACATGACATTGAGGAGCGCCTCCGACACTTCGAGGGACACCAGCATTTCTTTGAGAGGCGGCACCTTCACTGAAACACGAGAACAGAATAGAATCTATGTTGTGCAATTGACTTTTGTGCGATGGGCGCTGTGCTATAATTTATATTTGTCGTTCAACGACGCCAGATGCGCACGTGTATGATGTGAATGTTATGTGTCTCACAGTGCCGCCGGAGCCTCAAGTTTTGTACGACAGCTCGGGACAACAGAGTTGACCTTTGAGGAGACACCAGTACCACCGACACTGTAAGGGGCGGCACCATCACTTTGAGGGGCGCCACGGATGGTTTGAGAAGCGGCACCATTATGTATATGGAGGGGCGCTACAGAAAGTTGGAGGGCGGCAACATTGTATTGATGAGTTCCTCCAAAATTTTGAAGGGCGCCACTGACACTGTAAGGGGCGGCACCAGCACTTTTAGAGGCGGCAGCATCATTTTGAGGGGCGCCACCGACGGAGACACCATCACATTTAGGGGCGCCACTGACACTTTGAGGGAGGCACCATCACATTGAGGGGCGCCACCGATACTGAAAGGGGCGGCATCATCTTCTTGAGGGGCGGCATCATCTGCTTGAGGGGCAGCTCCATCACAATGAGGGGCTATGTGGATACCTAGAGGGGCGGCACCATTATATTGGTGCGCTCCTCTGATACTTCGAACAGCGTCACTGACACTATAAGGGGCGGCACTAACACTTTAAGGGGCGGCAGCATCATTTTGAGGGGCGCCACCGACTCGTTGGCGGGCAGCACCATCACATTCAGGGCGGCATCATCTTCTTGAGTGGCGGCATCATCTGCTTGAGGGGCGGCTCCATCACAATGAGGGGCTATGTGGATACCTAGAGGGGCGGCACCATTATATTGGTGGGTTCCTCCGACACTTTGAAGGGCGTCACTGACACTATAAGGGGCGGCGCCAACACTTTAAGGGGCGGCAGCATCATTTTGAGGGGCGCCACCGACTCGTTGGCGGGCAGCACCATCACATTCAGGGGCGGCATCATCTTCTTGAGGGGCGGCATCATCTGCTTGAGGGGCGGCTCCATCACAATAAGGGGCTATGTGGATACCTAGAGGGGCGGCACCATTATATTGGTGGGTTCCTCCGACACTTCGAAGGGCGTCACTGACACTATAAGGGGCGGCGCCAACACTTTAAGGGGCGGCAGCATCATTTTGAGGGGCGCCACCGACTCGTTGGCGGGCAGCACCATCACATTCAGGGGCGGCATCATCTTCTTGAGGGGCGGCATCATCTGCTTGAGGGGCGGCTCCATCACAATGAGGGGCTATGTGGATACCTTGAGGGGCGGCACCATTATATTGGTGGGTTCCTCCGACACTTCGAAGGGCGTCACTGACACTATACGGGGCGGCAGCATCATTTTGAGGGGCGCCACCGACTCGTTGGCGGGCAGCACCATCACATTCAGGGGCGCCAACGGCACTTTGAGGGCGGCACCATCACATTGAGGGGCGCCACCGATACTGAAAGGGGCGGCATCATCTTCTTGAGGGGCGGTATCATCACATTGAGGGGCTCCACAGATGCTTAGAAGGGCGGCACCATTACATTGAGTGGGGCTACTAACAGATTTAGGGGCGGCACTATCACATTGAGTTGCGGGATCATCACTTTCTATAAACGGCTGCTTCACTTTAACCCTCGCCCCGTTGGGGGGGCCATTTTGGCCCCCCCTGTGGTTTTTCCTGAATAGCAAGAAAACGGCGGCGCGCAGCGCCGCCAAATTTTCAGTACCTTCCCGGGCATCAATTTGACACCTTCACACCAAATTTCAAGTCTTAGGTCACCTTAGGTCAGGAGTTATTGAGGTCAAACTGAGGTCATGTTCGAGCAAAAATGAGCAAAAAACATGCAATCTTGAAACGCTCACCAAATCTACAGTTATCAAGCAATTTCAAAGTTCTTTATATGGTCTAGTAGACAAAAAGCGGCGCTACAAAACTGCTATCTCGGATTTTCAAAATTTTTGGTTTTTGACCAAAAAAAATTCAAAAAATTGATTTTTTTAGAAAAACTTTGAAAAAATCCAAAATTTTTCCGAATTTCGAAAAAACCGGAATATATGTGATAGTCCCAGCGCTCTTCTATATACATACCAAATTTCAGATCGATATCTCGTTTTTTGGCCAAGTTATAGCGAAAAAACTGTTCAAAAATGAGGACGTCAAATTTTTGAACTCAATTTTTAGCAATTCTAGACCACGTACGGCAAAACAAAGACCACCATTGAATTCCCCGTGACGAGCTGCATCGATTCGATACCCATTTTATGCAAAAATATTAACTTTGAAATTTGACCTAATTTGACCTGACCTTGACCTGACCTTGACCTGACCTTGACCAAAACGTGATCTAAGCTGGCCTCAAAGGCTGCCTGACCCATATAATCGCATTTGTTATGTAAAATGGACCATAAAACATGTATCACACGACACTTTCATATTGTGACCCCCCGTGACCTGACCTCTGTGACCTGACCTGGTATCAGTGACCTCAAATAGAAAAATATGTGTTTGAAGAACATTTCCCCATCGATGATTTTCAATGAAATGCATTTTACTCGATTTTACAACGCATTTCTTGAAGTGCCTGTAAACGGTGAAAATTGGACCTTTGACCTGACCTGTGACGTCATCGGTTTGACCTAGGTCAATAAAATTGGGTCACAAGGTAGTTCCCCGTTGGGGCTATCCAACGCCGTTTACCGCTTGTCGCTATGTTGCGTGGTTCTCGAGATCTTAGGGGGGGGCCAAAATGGCCCCCCCCAACCGGGCGCGTTGCTCGGCAGAGCCCAACGGGGCGCGGGTTAAGAGGCGACATTATCATTTCGGAGGGCAGCAGCCTCACTATGAATGACGGCACCTAGCCTGCATGTGCGTGCTGCATCCTAGAGGGGGCGGCAACTGGGTCGGCAAACGGCTGTCACTGGGTCGGCATTCTCGGTGACTGGGTCGGCAATTGCCGACCCAGTTAACATGTTAAAATACGCCCTGGATGTTGATAAAGTTGATGGTCAGTGAAATTAAATGTGCGCCAACCAGTTTTATCAGTAGGTAATTCAGCTAGCAGTAGGTACTCGTGCTGTGTTCGAAGAGACGTTTACAGTGACGGTCGAATTTAAATAAAATGAACTATAGGCGTGTCGCATGCGTGCTTGTCCATAACAAGTCTCGTATCTGCGATTGAACGACTTTGAATACGAGTATCGTACATACCATTCATTAGCATATAGGCCGCAAAACTTTATACCGTGCAGATGAAGACACCCGTGATCACTATATTCATGATTCATGAACTATTGAATCATAGGTACAGTCCTCGTCTTATTACGTGCCAGGTCTTCTCACTACAAACATAGACCTCTGTATGGTCTACATATGTATACAGAAACCTATGACGCAATGTTATAGGAACCAGCAAAATGAAAGTTTTTTTTAGCGCTGATTCACGGTTGTCAACTAAATGGGTAAAAACAAAGACACGAATATTTTCTCCACATCTGTCCTCTTTATTAGCTCACAGTTCAAAAATTTGGAGCTAGCTGGTAGCTACTTCACTCGTTAAACAAGAATATTGAGCGCCGTTCATGCCATTGTTTGCAGTATGGGTGTTCCGAAACAAGGCATTGGATGCGGAGCAGTGACGCGCTGTGGGATGCTCAGACACACTCCCGCGCTAGGGGGCAGGGCGGGGCGATGCAGGGCAGCACGCGTGTCTTGCACCGCTGGAAGGGCAGGCAGATGGTGCGTCCGCAGAGGTCGGCGCCGGCTGCCGCCGTGGCGCACACCTGCTGGAAGTTCACTGTCCGGCACACCCTGGGCGGAAAACATAGCCGTCCGCCACAGGAGAACTGGCCTGCCAACCCGCCACAGCTGCGTCAGTGACTGACCATGAAGGCACACACCCACCTTGTGCTAATGTGAGACATTTGTAGATTGTACCAATCCTGAAATACAGGTGACTGTTTTTCAGTCTAGCTTATCCCTAACTTATCTAGCTAACTTATCTAGCTAGCAGGATATTAACATTTTATACATCACGCAAGGTATGTCATAAAAATGAAAAAGAGCTTACTATGCCGGGCTTCCCCCGGCTTCCCCTACATGTTGACCTCGAAACTTCAAGGTCAAAGGTTGACCTCTGTTCACGTGACCTCAAGGTCATCATGTATATTAGGTATTCGATGTGCCTTTACGAGCTGAACACAATAAGACCATCTGTGCGTCTGCATCGCGTTTCTGTAAGGATTTATGAGAAGACAAAAAACTTTGGTGATCTTTGATGACGTCACATAACCTTCCAATTGCCCAAGAGCAAAAAAGGCCTCAAGGTAGTCAGAGTTGATCGTACATAAATTCATGTATGGTATATTAGGCCATTGCGACGCGTTTTAGTGAAAACAAATCAGGTAGTTTATTTTTTTTGCCTGTTGACTTAGGTATAATGGGGAGGCCAAGAAACTGACCTGACCTTACGTCATCGATATCAAAATTTCGAGGTAAACAAAAATTGTAGCTCTCAATGACCTCATTATATCCTGGAACTTTCAAAGGACTCCGTCATCTACTGTAGCTCTGACACGGTGACTACAAGTGCCTAATAAACGTTAAAACAGCTGAGCAAAGCTGGCAATGCGCGATCGGGAAGCAAAGTCTCAACAGAAGCATCAACCTACTGTTACCTATCTACCTCGATTTTGAGAATCACAGCACAGACAGAAATGTTCAAGCTCCAACCTCGCAAGAGAAAAATCTCCTTGAGACGTACTTGCAAGACGACCATCATGATTCAGGATGAATCTACTATCATCATCATCATCATCATATTTATTTGACATCCTTTGAGGACAAAACAAGGAGAAAATATCTTCATAACATAACCGTGACACATGAAGATACAAACACAGCACGGCACAACAAAGTCACGTTTGCAAAGCACGGGCAGCTTTTTACATCAGGCGGACTAGGAGAATCAGTTTGGATGTATTGTTACAAGCAGCCTTACTAGCTGCCATGACTCGGCGCTGTTGCTGTCCATCAGCCAGCTGAGCGAGTCCGCAAGGCCACACTCGGGCCTGGGCGTGTGCACCCAGTCTCCGTGTATATGACCGCTGGCAGCCTCCAGTACCCTCATGAAGTTTCCCCCACATAGCGACATTAGATGGCACACAATAGAAGCAGATGTTTCCGTGAATCTCGCATTGGTCGCCAATTGGGCCAGGCTACTCACCAGCACACAACGGAGGCGGTGCTGGCCACGAAAAGCGTTTTGAGTAGCGCGAAAAATAGACCGCCGAACGAGAGCTTGTACACTTTGGATGCGAAGTGCCGCCATTAGTGCGGAGTGGTGGGCAGTGCGCGGTAGGCGTAGCGCGCTTTTGACCGCCGAGGCTTGCCAGCCTTCGAGGCGAGCAATATCTCCAGAGCTTAAAAAAGAGACCTCACATCCATAAATCAGAACAGGAGGGACAATCATCCGCCATAGAAATGCCTTATCAACAGCGGAGAGGTGCTGATTAAACATGCCGGCCGGCGTTAGGCCAAAGAACGCACCCCTGCTCCGCTGAATTCGGGCAGTCACCTGATCGGCACCGTGTAGCTGGGGGCGCAGCTCAACACCCAAGTGTGTGGTTTCCTGTCGGTGCTTCAGGATCTGTCCACATAGCCAGGGTATATTGAGTGAAGGGTAGGACGAACTTTGGTAGGAATTTCTAGTACAACTACTAGAAAACCTACTATATGGTCGGAACCAGCAAAAACTTAGTTCTAACTAGAATATGGTAGCGCTTATGGTCGGCAGTCGTGACGCGCACGTGACATTCATTTATTAAATTTCTTAAATAACAGGTTTTAGGGGCCGATTAGAGGGCAGATACATTCAATTAGCTATTAATAATTGATTATGCAAACATTCAAGAATCTACATCATTCAATTCTAGCCGAAATCACGCGGCGCTCCCAGGATTCGAACTCACGACCCTCGGATCCGTAGCCCGATACGCTACCGACTGCGCTACCGAGGACCGCGCGCCGACGATCGGAGAGCCGGATCGCGGGTGCTGGCGTGCAGAGAAATCTTTACCCTGTACGCCGTAGAAGATCGGCTGGGTTTCGTGAAAAATGGTAGAGGAATTGTCGAAAGAAAATTCATCGATCTATCATTTGAGACTAAGAACCATTGATTCCTTCAAAGGTTGACCGAGATATCGCTCGCCGAAAACAGGCCATTTAACATGTAAACCCTATGGGCTGGTAGGAAATGTACGCCGTGGAGCAGCAGTGCTACCAACTAACTTCGGCGGGGGCCGCACATAGCTGCCACTGAGGCGTCCGAGAGAGGAACTCGGCCCCGAATGCGTATTTACAAATTGCAACCGAGCTCCGCCGTAGGGTATTTTATTTCCGCCGTAGTGTATTTCACTTGGGGGATTTTCTACCATACATCTGCCTGAGCTCAGGGTAATTTTAGTAATTACAATTTGTCGGCGACGTTCAAAAATGGTGCACCTTTTTTCACAGTATAGGATATCGCATGCGCATATTTCTGCCTTTTTGGGTGCGCTTTATCGTTTTTTCGTGAGTAACTCGCGTAAAAACCGTCCGATCGCGACGAAACTTTCAATACCCCCGATTTTATCAATTTTACACCTACCCTGAAAATTTCATGACCCTGACCCAAATGACCTTTGACCTGTGACCTATTTCTCGAGACCATGTTTGCCCCGAATGCGATTCGGCGTATGTCGGCTCGCATTAGCCGCGCGGTTGCAGTCTTCACGTGGTTTCAAGCGTTGAAACATGTGATATGATGCTGGTCCCATGCATTAGGGTGGGTGTCAAGGTCACCTGAAGGTCAGGTCAGCTCAATGACCTTTGATGACCTCGGTTCACTTTTTCGAGCTTTACATGTTTCTAGGCTAGTTTTTGGAGCTGATTTCGAATTTAGCAACCATTTGAACATCACAGGGGGTGCAACGAAATTATCCGGACACCTTTCTTCCCGCTGTAAAAACAAAACAATCTGGTACTTTTTTAACTGAGCTTGTAGCCACCTTTCATAAAAAACAGTTTACTCACCTCGTTGGTTTCTGCATATCTTTGGAGTTTGGAGTAGTTTCAAAGGACAGTCAGAGAGGAAATGAAGAACCCACACAGTGGCTAATGTTATGGAGCATTTCAGCCAATGGATTCTTCAGCACACTGGCTTTGATGCGGACCAACGCCGTCTAAACCTGTGCCTGCGGTTGAGCAGTGCTTATGGCGGGTGGCTCTTCATACACCTCCTGCTAAACAAGAGCCCACAGGTTTTCGATTGAATTGGGATCGCGACTTTTTCCAAGTCATAAGCGTTAGCCCAGAATGCTTGAAGGTTCTATTGGCATCACTTCCCGTTCTTTTAGGGACTTTTAAGTAGCGCGCCGCCACGCATGAAGACAGCGTGGCTTGAATCAGGCATCAGTGCGCGTTCAGAAACCGTCCCCTCCTATGCCGTCTGGTTGAGCGCCTCCAATCATGCTCCACCACCTTCCCTGGAAAAGCTCCACCCTTGCCTATGGGCCATGGGGCAGATTATAAGGGACAAAAACACAAAACAAGACAGATAAAAACAAAGCAAAATTAACTCATTACCTAATGAAATTCAGGCTGGAGCAAAAACATAGGTAATAGATATCAATGTCAAATTAGAATGAAAGATTAAAATCAACCTGACCAGCCCTTACGGTCTGACCGGGTCCTAACCACCTGACCTTACTTCGCCTAACTTGACCCAATTCAACCTAGCCTACCACAACACCTGCAGAGGTACCTTCCTGGAAAAATGACGCCCAGGGAGATGACTGTCCAACTTATTGGAATACTACCATGATTGCTTGTCAAAATGTGTGTCAAAATGATGTATAATAAATGTGATATTTAATAATTATCTCCTGACTGTTGACTGTTGAGTGATCAAAATATTCAAATAATCAGGGTACAATCCTGTGCATAGTGCACACTAATCATGTTGTTTTTGTGTAGGCCCTCTGCACATTGTTGTGTGCACTGCTATGTGCACCTTAAGTAAAAAAGTGACTGGTGGTACATGACAAAAGGTTGAGCAATTGTGAAGTTCATGACCTTGGTCTTGCTGGTGCCAAATGCCTATAGCTGTAGCAGGATCAGTGAGGGTTGTAGACATGCTACATACATTGTGCATTGAAGATATTGGCACAAAGTTCATCCGTAATTACTATGCTTAACACCTAATGTAAGAAGCGACATAAATGCCCAGATGATAAACCTCTCTGGTCAACATCACACAAATTTATTGACATACTTTGCAGGTACATATTTACATTCATGGCAAATACTTTCGATTTGATTCAGAAACTAGTTGCTAGTAAGCTTGCATTTTTGTAGGTACAACACGACCATATATTAAAGCATAAAAAACCTCATGGCATTCATCACATAATGAATGCGCTGCTACCAGTTTACGCGGTCAAATGTGTAAAAATACGCAACACTTCTTCAAAACTGCGATGGCCCATACCTCCAGGGGGCCCATACCTCCCGGGTCTCCCCTACTATTATAGAAACAGACTATGCCCCCCATTGCGATATGTTTGCTGACCTGTCTGTCCCCAATGCCGGTTTGCTCGTCGCAGACGGTTTCTTACCGTGTCCGCAGGCGGCCAGTCCGATAACCACCAGCACTGCACCCCAGGTCGCCGCGTGCGGAGCGGAGCTCAGCCCCATGGTGCTGGTCGGAGCGGCGCACACTGGTCGAAAACGCTCCAGCGAGAGGCCAGCGGCCTTTCCGCAAAAGTTTTTTGCTTGTTATTCAACAACTAGTGAAGCAAACTTCATAAAACTTTGCATACCTTCTCTGTCATATGTAAGCTATCATTTGGATGTCGAGCACTAAATATATGACGTGAATCTGTTAAGTTATGTCGTCATAATTGAGTATAATACAGGATCTAGCACCACTTTAAGTCAACAAGGGAAATTGGGAGCTGCTATTCGGGCACCGGGAATGGTTTCATGCACTCCTTGCAAGGTCCAGTGCTTGACTTTAGCATTGTTGACTTTGCGTGACGTCATTTATGACGTCACTAAGGCTATATAAGTTTTTCGTCAATAACTCCTGATCAGATGGAGCTAGAGAGTCGGGAAAGCCACCATTGGACTCAGGAAGACCTACCGAATCGAATGATATGCAATATGACCTCCTTCAACCATTTTCGTGACCTGAGGGGCTCCGACCTGACCTTGACCCGAGGTTAACACCTTAAGTTGACTTCACCCGAACACCAAGTACCTATAGCATTCAACGCGCCTGAGCTAGACAAACACGATGATGCCAAAATCGCGGCAGTGCGACCATTTTTGGCAAAGTAATTATCCTAAAACCGAGCCCGTGCCTTGTGGCACTCACCTGACCTAAGAGGTCACTGGCTGACCTAAGACCTTAAAATCGGGTAGTACCTAATTTTTGCGTCTTACAACGGCACACAAGCTTATTTTTTCCGCGAGGCTCCAGCTCAATTAGAGGCGAAACGGCGAGGGAGTTGTACTAACCCTCCCCGGTCAATATAGAAAACCAATCGGTCCGGCCAGGGTTAAATACCGGAATTGTGATCTATCTAATGTAAAAAGACGGCCCAAGGTAACCCGACGTCAGTGACAGGGGTCCTATATTTGCAGCGTCTTATATTCACGAAGGTTTCAATTTCCACTTTCTTCGGCCGAGTGATGGTTGTCAATAGCAAGGCTCTCTAAATGCAAGCCGTAATCGCCACGCAATATGTGGAAGGCTTTTGATGTCAATACATACATAAATGCATACATAAAACGCGCTTTTCACAAAATTCATAAACTCAAGCGCACCTGTTTTTAATGACCAGTCAACTACGCATGGATGCGTGCAGGCCACACAGGTCAGCGTAAGCCGGGCGCGGCGGCCGAGCCGAAACTGGGGCGGGGCGGGCGGTAGTTGGGTAGGAAGAGCGGCTCCTGCAAATTTTGCGCAAATATGCGCAGTTAGCTTTTATGTTGCCCTGGTGTAAATTTAAATCCTACTTCATCTCACAAAAAATCAGAGTGGAACTAGATGGGACTACCTGTTGTTTCCTTACCTAAACTTTGCAGTTATATTCCAGAATCACTTTAGGAGAGCCTTCATAAAAAAGCTATAGTACATCTTAGTTAGGGAAAAAGTATACCAAAAATTTTGCACTGACCAGTCGGCAACTTCATAACGAACATTTTGATGCATAATATGTGGGATTTCAATTTGGTGTCTATCAGCAATAAGACTCTGAATATCTGGCTCAAGAAACCTTTTGCTCCACGTCAGTTTCCGAGTTCTGGGATACCCCATCTTCGGGGGCTGATTACAGCTATTTTTGGTCACCCGGATTAGTTTTTTTGGCCTAAGTATAATAATTTGATCAATTTCAAATCGATCTATATAAAAAATAATCCGAAACTCCGGAATCGCCCGTGGCCTCTCGTGAGGGCGTTTCCGACCAGTGTGCGGCGCGGCGGCGGCCTGAGCCCGCCATCCGTGGCGCCGGCCCAGCCGACTCGCCGAGTCGCAGGAAAAACCGGGCTGGGCTGCCCAGCCCAGCACTGCGCAGCGCTGTTACCGTACCCTGGCCGGCACCACACAGGGCAATCGCAGCGCTGTTACCGTCCCCTGGCCGGCACCACACAGGCCACTGCGCAGCGCTGTTACCGTCCCATGGCCGGCACCACACAGGGAAATCGCAGCGCTGTTACCGTTCCCTGGCCGGCACCACACAGGGCAATCGCAGCGCTGTTACCGTCCTATGGCCGGCACCACACAGCGCAATCGCAGCGCTGTTACCGTCCCCTGGCCGGCACCACACAGGGCAATCGCAGCGCTGTTACCGTCCCCTGGCCGGCACCACACAGCGCACTGCGCAGCGCTGTTACCGTCCCCTGTTTATGTTGGTATGCGTGTAACTGTGTAGGTGGAGTTGTGTGCTTGTGTATGTGTGCTCTCGCTATCATGAGTACATCTGCTATAGCACATAATACAAAGAGATTCGCTTTTAACGGAGAATGTGCCTCAATGATTTCCATTTTTGCTCAAACCTGTCAATCTGATTATTAGTGCGACTTGCAAGGTACTCTTTCTGAATTTCGTTTTTAATTGCTATTACCAAATGTTCTACACTCGGCTTCTCACTGTTATTACGTGCTTTAAATATTACTGCTTTGGTGATTGTTATTATAAGTACTTGTAATGAGTCCTTATTTTGAAGAAAGAACCATGACTGAACTTCATTTGGAAAGGTTAAGTTATATTTCGTGTTAAGAAAACTTGCTGTGTTTTGCATGAATGTTTGGGTTACTGAGCAGTACCAAAACAAATGTATTATTGTTTCTGGTTCTTGCTTGCAAAAAGTGCAGGATTCCGTGTTCGATATTTTTATTTTATGTAAGAAAGTATTCGTGCTAATTATTCTGTTGATTATTCGATAATGAAGATATGATGTAAGATATGATGTGATATGATACACAGATTTTGTAGCTGTTTTTATTTGCCACATACTTCCTACTTGGAAGCATCCAATGTCGTGGATCCATTTTTGCTTTAATTTGTCACTCGATGCTTTAAGTACTGTCTCCACGTGTAAACATTTTCGGTTTTTACGCGTTTTAGCAAACGAGAGTTTTGCGCTTTTTTCGCTTTTTAACAGACGCTTTTGCGAGTTTTGCGAGTTTTTCGCTTTTTACGGCTTTAGTTTGTCAGTCTTTCAGAACAATTACAATTTCAGAACAATTTCAATTTCAGAGAAAGAACATCTTTCTCCGCCCTTCGTGCGCTGTATGCCGTGGCCCTCTTGTCCCACAGGGCAGGTATCTGGCGCACGGCTTCTATTAACCCCTCGATTTTCGCTGTAAAGATAGTTATATAGGAGTATCATCACGTTACCCTATTGTTATCACCGCTATGACATCAGTTAATTATCAATTATCTGAAATGATCTGATATCGTTATATCTGTTATCCATAGACTCACTATGTAATTATTTGACATCCACATCGTTGGAATAGCAACAGAAGTTATTGGTATGGTTGTCTGAGTACTTGCCATGATCATTGGCGTAATCAAATTGCGTTTCATCGCTTTCCACACTTTCCATTGCATCCATTTCACCGTAAAATGGTATTAATAGCAGAAGGATTAGGTACCTTTTCAGCCTTGTCAAAAACCGGAAAACTTTCATTCGATCCAAATGTTTGGATAAAATCGCGCGTTTTTACAAATGAGAGTTTTGCGTTTTTTAAAGGTTTTACGAGTTTTGCATGACACAACCTGACGCGTTTTACGAGTTTTGCAGTTTTTTGATTTTATGAAGCCACGCGTTTTTCGATTTTTGACATATCTTCCGCCGTGGAGATGGCACCGTGTAATTTAATGGTACAGATCAACGCCGGATCATGAAAAACTCGCAAAACATCAAAAAAGCGTTATAACGTCATTAAAAACGCGCAAAACATGTACCGTGGAGAACGACCTTTATATTTATCCCCTAAGGCCTTTATTAATAATGTGTATATGAACTTATTGACTTTTGGTTTACTCAGTACTATTTGTGTCCTGTACGGTATGTTTGGTCTTTGGAGTAATACATTGTTTGCTGTTCTTACTTCGTGGGGAAGACTTCGAATTAAGGATTCATAGCATAGGAATGACATTGAGATACGGTATTTTGTTTTTATTTCTTCCCTTGTCAGAAGATTCCCTGTATCTGAGTTAAAAAGATCACCGATAAAGCTAAGCCCTTGTTTTTCCCACGACGAAACTGTGGAAGTTCTGAATTTCGTGTAATCTGAAAACCAAATTGGCTCTGTAAGTATCTTGTTTGGTTCCATGTCAAGTGCTTTATTGAATTGAATTAATGCGTCAATAACATCACGCCAGAATGCATTATACTCGTATATGCGAGTTTTTACATTTGTTAGCTTTGCCGTGCCATACATTAGAAGTTTGTAAGGATCGATATGTTCGTTTCTTGAAATCGCTGTAAAAGCAGATTCGTTTGTGAGTCGTTTAATCCATGCTATCTTCAAGGTATGTATGAATGTGTTAACGTCAACCATCTGGAGTCCATCTGAATTGTAACCCTGGATTAATTTAATTCTTTTAACACGATCTGGCTTACCATTCCATAGAAAGTCATAAAACATGCTTTCTATTTTTTTTTTTGATAAATAATTTTGACGGGTTCGGTAAAGCCATTAATATATGTACAAGTTTTGCAAGCAGCAATGATTTTATTACCGTAATCTTGCCTATTGGGGTAAGGTAGCGTCTTTTCCATTGTTTAATTTCGGTTTCTAGTGATGCTATTTTCAATGCGAGATTTTGATCGGTTATGTTGGTAACGTCCCGAGTGAATCGTATCCCTAATATTTTAATTTCATCTACAAACTTTATTTGGTGTGCTATACTATTTTTGGAAATTGTGGTGGAGCTACTGGACTGAGCAACAGACATGACGTTTTATTCCAGTTGAGCTTCAGACCAGATTGGGACGAGAAATAGAGGCCGGCACCACACAGGGCAATCGCAGCCTGTTACCGTCCCCTGGCCGGCACCACACAGCGCAATCGCAGCGCTGTTACCGTCCCCTGGCCGGCACCACACAGCGCAATCGCAGCCGACTTGGGCCCAGTGCGCCTCGCGCTTCAGCCACCACGCCGAGCTGCTGTTTACTGCTTGACCATGGGCTTGACCCTCGTATTTGAACGAGGTCTGCATTACATATTGGCTTTTTGCCCATTCACGGCAAATTTCGAAGAAAAGCCAGAATGAAGACGTGGGCTACTGACACATGCCTGCACATAATCACTTTATCGCACGTTTACACTTAACCCGCGCCCCGTAGGGCTATCGGCGGACCCTGCCACCCGTAGGGGGGGGGGTCGTTTCGGCCCCCCTAAGATCTCGGAAATTTACCGGCCGATTCAAACGGCGTTCGATAGCCCCACCCGGGAACTACCTTGTGACCAACTTTCATTGGCCTAGGTCAAACCGATGACGTCACAGGTCAGGTCAAAGGTCGGATTTTCACCGTTCACAGGCATTTCAAGAATCATTTCAAAGAATCAATCTGAAAGCTCACGATGAGAGCAATCGAATGGCGTTCGTCCCATTAAGATCGGACATTTTGTTTGCAAGATATCAAGGGGGGCCGAATCGGCCCCCTCCACCAGTTAACGTAGTCCAGAGAGCCCACCAGTAATAGGGTTAAACCTTGTCACCATCAAATACCCTTATAGTCGTACATGAGGCAATTATTTTGTTTCTCATATCGAGACTTGAGAAGACGCCGGTGGCCGCTTTGCCCCAGGGTATGGGGCAAAGTGGCCAATACGCATAGGTTTAAAGTTTTGTCAATATCTCCTATATGTGAACGCCTTTGGAAATAAAACGAAGTTGAAATAAAAGGCAACTTAACCCTATTCCTGGCGGGGGGGGGGCCTCAGGAGCCCCCCCCTGAGGTTTTTTGGTTATATCTCCCAAACGCGTTGAGCTAGGAAGCTCAAATTTTCTGACTTTTCCTAAAAGGCTTCTACGCAACATGTCTGAAAATTTTGAGTTGATCTGACCTCAGGTCAGGTCACCAGAGGCGGTTTGGTGACCCTACCTCAGAAAAGTTTGCAATCACGCCAGAGCTAGAGTTTTTGACCGATCAATTTCTTCTCTTCAGGGTTTAGTTAGGGTACCAGTATGTGCAATTTGTATATCTCGGAATTTTGATATCGGTGACCTAAGGTCAGGTCAATTTCGCGACCTCCCCATTATAAGTCAATGGGGGGAAAAATCAACTCCCTGTTTTTACCACTAAAACGGGTCGGAATGGCCCCATATACCATACATGACTTCATATACGATCAACCTTCACTACCTTGAGGTCTGTTTTGCTGTTGGGCAGCTGTGAGGTCATGTGACGTCATCAAAGGTCACCAAAGGTTTTTGGCCAATAACTCCGTACAGGAACAAGATACAGACGCGTGGATGGTCTCATTGTGTTCAGCTCGTCAAGACGCATCGAATGATATACATGATGACCTCGAGGTCACGTGACCTGAGGTCAACCTTTGACCTTGACCTTTCGAGGTCAACATATATATCATTCGATGTGGATTGACGAGAGGATCACGATGATGCCCTTAGTTTGTTCCTATCTTGACTAATTCGAAAGTTATTCGAGAAAAACTCTCTCCATATCTAGTGCCGCCATTTTGACTTTTTCGACCCCTGTGACGTCATCTTTGACCTGACCTGAAAATGACCTTAGTAAAAATTGTAGATCTTGGCCGTGCGTATCCGATGTCGTTTACCGCTTGTCGCTATCTTGCTTCGTTCTCGAGATCTCAGGGGGGGCCGAATCGGCCCCCCCCCCCCCGCCAGTTTCTTGTCCCGGCGGAGCCCGCCAGGAATAGGGTTAATAGGGATCACATTGGTATAGAAAGAATCTTCCCAAGTTTAAAAATCAAGCGTTGGCATCGTGAGAAGCGTTAGGGTGGCCGCTTTGCCCCACTCTCCCCTACATACATGGATTTGGTCATATATTATGGGATGTGCAAGCGATTGTACAGCGAAAATTTGGTGTCGGTCCCATTATTTGTGTAATGGACGATTTTCTGTTAAATTATCATTCCCGCAAGGCACAAATCGTGCAATATGCAAAACAATTTGGGGTCAAAATTCAAAAATTAAAATTTCGAAATGGCAGATTGGTAGCCCTGGTAATTCTACACATTTTATGTCTTAAACGTTTTTCTGTATCTTTGAAGCTGTAGGCCTGACACTCTTCCCGCGAAACCCTTTTTTGGAGTCGAAAACGGCAGAACATGACGTCACTCTGACGTCATTTGCGGCCACCCATAGACCTCTGTGTACAGAGGTCTATGGGCCACCCTATCATAGCCTTTGGAAATTTTCGGTCACAATGTGTAAAATTGATGCCCGGGAGGGTACTCAAAGTTTGGTGACGATCGGCGCAGCGGCTCTGGAGATTTATTTAAAAGTCTGGAGGGGGGAGGGGAGCAAACTCCGCCAGGGCGCGGGTTTATGAGAAATCAATGGTCCTATTATGGTAGAAAAGAGCAGGATGCATCCAGCTGGGGCATTCCACGATAGATCGTACCACTTTTTTCCAATTTGACACCCTCTGCATCTCTCGGAATTTGACGAGAATTGGTCTCAGGGGTAATCAGGGGCTCTGAATTCACCTGTAACAATTTCAGGCTTATCAGATAAGTATTTTTTGAGTTATGGTGTATAACATTTTTTGGATCTTGCTTTGCAGCGCTAAGTTTGGCGGGCTGTAGCTCTAAGACGGATTATTCAAATGCCAAATATTATATAACATTGAACTTGCAATGAAACAGAGATTAATAGGTATTTTTGAACTTTCAAAAAATACGCTATTTTTTATATATGACATATCGAGTTTTCTTTCATTTGTATTTTTTTGGACTTATGGACCAAATTTTTTTGAATTTTTATTTCTTTAGAAAAATATTTAGCTCATTGTTAACAAATATGCCAAAAATTAGGAAGGTGTTCTTTCTATAAATGTATTTATTTTACGTCACGATAACGGTTTCGAATAGTGATTTCGGCCGGGGAGCTTACAAATGGCGTGGTAAAGCTGCCTAGTGACATCACGGGTTACTGAAATTTCAATTGAAGTCTGAGTTATCTGATAAAAAGTGAAAAGAGGGTTCATCCAACGGACCAACCCTCTTTCCTATAAGCACGAGGGTGAAAAAGGCTGTTTGGTTCTGACATTGTTTTGGACGCCAACGACCATAGCTGTCCGAGATGAAAGTTACAGGACTCATAGGTACATGGTGTCCTCCAGAGGTCTCACAATTTGTATATCTGGGAATTTTTAAGGGAGGTCAGGTCGGTCACGTGACATCACTGTCATAAGTCAATGGAGAAGTCGTACGAGTTTTTCGTCAATAACTCCCGATCAAATGGAGCTAGAGAGTCGGGAAAGCCACCAACGGACTCGGGAAGACCTTCCGAATCGAATGATATGTCATATTGTCATATGATACCCTTTGCCCAGCTTCGTGACCTGAGAGGCTCTGACCTGACCTTGATCCGAGGTCAACTGCTTAAGTTGACCTCACCCTAGCAAAAAGTATACCATTCGATGCACCTGAGCTAAGCGAACACAATGATGCCAAAATCGCGGCTCTGCGGCCATTTTTTGCGAAGTTATTTACTAAAAACCGAACCCGTAACTTCAGTCACTTGACCTGCCCTCAGACGCTACCGGTTAACCTGAGACCTTAAAATCGGGTACCAATCGCTGCGACTTGTTGCGGCACACACGCTCGTTTTTTTCCGCGAGGCTCTAGCTCTATTAGAAGCGAAACGGCGTGCTGGGGTCGTATCAACCCCTCCGAAACCCACTTTGTTTGCGGGAAAATGAGGATTTTATAGAAAGAACACTTTTCTAATTTTTTGCATGTCAATTTGCAATGACATGAAGTTCATTTTGAAACAATAAAAAATTGAAAAAAAATTTTGGTCCCAAAGGTCATTAGAGGCAAATGAAAAAAGATTAAGGGTTTTGCTCAACAATGAAAATTTTTCTTTGGAATTTTTAAATAGTAATATTAATTTTTGATTCATCGCAAGCTTAGTGTTGTTTACTGTTTGTTGGTAGCTTAACCCGTTCTTGAGTTATAGGCCATCAAACTCACCGTTACAAACCGAAGTTAAAAAAATGTAATGCAATATAACTGAAAAAGTTTTGATCTGAGAACTCTGATATTTTGCCAGGCGTCTTTGGGGCCTATGATTACCCCTAGGATGGATTTTCATTAAAATATGAGAGATGAGGGTGACGGGCCTGGTACGATCTATCGTGGAATGTCCCAGCTGTTACAAGAGCTCTAAGGCGACAATTCGTGGTCCAGGAGCCGAGAAGACGGGGGCGTTATCTATATTATGATTTTTATTTTTATTTTTGAAAACCCCCGGTCCGGCACAGTTGACGCCGAGCACCTGTGTGGGTTAACTGTAAAAGCTGAACCAAAGTTGTAACTTTGTAAAAATCTGAACGCCTAATGGTCGTACCCTTTGTCTTCCGCATGGTACCAGTAAATATCGGCACAAGATAACTGATTAAACCACCCAAGAACCCGATAATAAATGTGACAATCCGTGGACCGCATTTTAAATGTGTATTGCCGTTGATGTGGGCATCCGTTTCCCACGAGTCCGGTGCCTGGTACGTCCCAAAGTCATCAGATTCGATCATATCGCTATGTCCTTCAATTCCAGATGCATCGTGCGATTATTCACGATCCTATCGGTCGGATGCCGTGATTTACGGTGCTCTGCAGACGAGTCGGCGATAGGTCTGTCGTGTTACTGCATATAGCGCCGTGCCTGGCACTCACCTCCATCTGATAATGGGCGGTAACGCTATCCGACATCAGTGCGGCTGCTGCTGATGTAGCACACACAGCCACATTTATAAACCTGGCCACAGTTAATGAAAGCTATCAATTAGTTGGTAAATGACTGATGCTAGCCGTCCGAACGCTGAGCCCCAATTAGCGCATGGCTTTGGATGCATGAATGGGTTTAGTGCACGAGTGGAGTGAAACGAGTGCATTAAAACACGAGTGCAATAATCAGGAGAGAAACGAGTGCATTAAAACACGAGTGCAATAATCACTCCATGAGTGCACTAAACCCATTAACCCGCGCACCGACGGGGGGCGGTTAACTGCCCCCCCCGGAGGTCTTTCGTGAATAGCGTAAAAACCGCGGCGCGTAGCGCCGCGAAATTTGACTTCTTTCCCTCATCAATTTTACACATTGTGTGCATGGTCGAACCTCCTACCTTTCAAGGTCAGGTCACCAGTCACTTCGAATAAACCAAACTCAAATCACTTCTTGGCAACTTCACTGCGCGTGTTTACACATGTATTTGGATACATTAATGGGTTTGGTGCATGAGTGGGTCAATTATTGCACGATTGTTTCGTGCATTAACCCGCGACCGCCTGGGGGTCGGATCCGACCCCCCCTCCGTTTTTCTTGAATAACTCATGAACCACTTTCGCTATCTACTTGAAACTTGGCATACCTTCTCCCCCATCAATTTGACGTCTCCTGTGCAATTTTTATGAAAAAATTCCAACTTTTTTTTTAGATATATCGATTTGAGTGATGTAACTACATGGCGTTTTTAGTACCAGTATAACGCCTTTTGGGGCGACTAACGGAGCGAGCGAGGGGGTGAGTCTTGCACGTGCGAAATTTCGAGGGGGTACCTCCAACTGACTTGTGCACGGCACCCTACTGACCGGTTTCTAGCGATGTGCCAAATTTGAGCACAATCGGCCCAGCCGTTCTCGAGATCTGGGAGCGGCACCCTGCACGTGCGCACGTGCAAAATAAGTCCCAACTGACTTGTGCACGGCACCCTACTATAACTGGTCCCTAACCGCGTACCAAATTTGAGCGCCATCGGTCCAGCCGTTCTCGAGATCTGGAAACGACCCCTGCACGTGCGCATGTGCAGCAGCACCCCAAGTCTGGCACATGGATATGCAGTGCCTAGTGGGTGCCTACCTACATGCCAACTTTCAGCGCAATCGGCCAAGTAGTTACCGAGATATTGCAACAATTACAAAACTGACACCTCTTCGTTTTGCACGTGGCACGTGCATAAGGGGTCACCCACATGCATCGGGAATAGTCCAATACTTGGTAGAAGGAATGAAGCTACCCTACAAAAATTACCGCGTGTAAATCGGTCAAGTGGTTGCTGAGATATAAGCCTCGCAAAAGCGTCCGCACGGCCGGCCGCTCATACTCAGAAATTTCCGTTAATCTAAGGAAAGACTACGCTCGCTTCGCTCGCTCCGTAAAAAAGTGGTAAATGTTTTAAAAATCGCCAAAAATCAGGGTTTAAAGCAAATTGCAAATTAAGGACATGAAAAGATGCAGCTCAACGAGTTCTTTAAAATGGCTATCTCGGATTTTCCATAAAATGCGTTTTTCACCCCTAAAAATTCAAAAAACTATATTTTTTGGAAAACAGCTAATAAAATCCAAAATTTTGAAAATTTCCAAAAACCGGAATATATGTTGTAGAGCTCTATTCGAACATTAGAGGCCCCAAATTTCAACTTTCTATCTTGATTTTTGACCCCCAAATTGTAAAAAATAGCTCCAACATGCATAGGACATGGTGACGTCATAAGCATTTTCGTGAATTAGAGACACTTCTGAACATCGCATGTGAAAACAAATGGCACCACTAGATTCCTGGGACAAAGCTCGTCTAGAAAAGTGCATTTTTATGTCAAAAATAAAAAGTTGAAAAATTGACTTTTTCTTAGCCCTCGTTTAGTTATGTATGGTATAAACGATTTTTTATGCTTTCAATGCACACTTATCACCAGCACAGTGACTTGGGGTCACATTTAACCATTACCATCGGATTCGGCGTGAAAAATAAGCCATAAAACATGTGTCGCACGCCCATGTAGCAGAAATTGAAAACCGTGACCTTTCGTGACCTGACCTGACCTTGACCCGTACTTAGTATGACCCCTATACGCACATGGTACCTTCACTAGGCCTTTGAAGTCATTTTTGGTGAGTTTCGAGCAGCAGCTATCGATTCCGCTGTCCGTAAGCCTAATCATGCAAAACCCCTGAATTTGACCTTTGACCTGACCTTGACCCGAAAGTTGACCTCAATCTTAAAATCTTAAGAGTGCTTTGGGAAGGTCTCGTAGAGACCTTTCGAATGCCGCCTCGCGGGGCTCGATACGACCATTGGTTCTCGAGATAACAGGGGGGGGGTCGGATCCGACCCCCCCCCCCCCAGGCTGTCGTGGGTACGGAAATAGCCCAGGCGGTGCCGGGTTAACACACAAGCGCAATTATCATCCCACGAGTGCAGTATTATATATTGAACCGAGAGTAGGTAGTACAAATCTGTTAACCCGCGCCCCGTTGGGCTCTGCCGAGCAACGCTATTCACGAAAAACCTCAGGGGGGGGGGGGGCGGTTAACCGCCCGCCGTCGGTGCGCGTGTTAATGGGTTTAGTGCACTCGTGGAGTGATTATTGCACTCGTGTTTTAATGCACTCGTTTCACTCCTGATTATTGCACTCGTGTTTTAATGCACTCGTTTCACTGTTGGGGGGGGGGGGGCAATTTGCCCCTCCTAAGATCTCGAGGATCACGCAACCTAGCGACAAGCGGCAAACGGTGTTGGATAGCCCTATCAGGGGACTACCTTGTGACCCAATTTTGTTGACCTAGGTCAAACCGATGACGTCACAGGTCAGGTCAAAGTTCAAATTTTCACTGTTCACAGGCATTTCAAGAAATGCGTTGCAAAATCGAGTAAAATGCATTTCATTGAAAATCATCGATGGGGAAATGTTCTTCAAACACTTATTTTGCTATTTGAGGTCACTGATACCAGGTCATGTTACAGAGGTCAGGTCACTGGGGGGTCACAATATGAAAGTGTCGTGTGATACATGTTTTATGGTCCATTTTACATGACAAACGCGATTATGTGAGTCAGGCAGCCTTTGGGGCCAGCCTAGGCCACGTTTTGGTCAAGGTCAGGTCAAGGTCAGGTCAAGGTCAGGTCAAATTAGGTCAAATTTAAAAGTTGATATTTTGCATAAAATAGGTATTGGTTCGATGCAGCTTGCCACGGGGAGTTCAATGGTGGGCTTTGTTTTGCCCTACGTGGTCTAGAATCGCTAAAAATTGAGTTTGAAAATTTGACGTTATCATTTTTGAACAGTTTTTTCGCTATAACTTGGCCAAAAACGAGATATCGATCTTAAATTTGGTATGTATATAGAAGAGCGCAGGGACTATCACATATGTTCTGTTTTTTTTTTTCGAAATTCGGAAAATTTTCTGGATTTTCTTTAGTTTTTCTTTAACAAAATCAATTTTTTGAATTTTGGGGGGTCAAAAACCCAAAATTTTGAAATTCCGAGATAGCAGTTTTGTAGTACCGCTTTTTTTCTACTAGACCATATAAAGAATTTTGCAATTGCTTGGTAACTGTAGATTTGGTGAGCGTTTCAAGATTGCATGTTTTTTGCTCATTTTTGATCGAACATGACCTCAGTTTGACCTCAATAACTCCTGACCTAAGGTGACCTAAGACTTGAAATTTGGTGTGAAGGTGTCGAATTGATGCCCGGGAAGGTACTGAAAATTTGGCGGCGCTGCGGGCAGCCGTTTTCTTGCTATTCAGGAAAGGGGGGCCAAATTGCCCCCCCCCCTCCCAACGGGGCGAGGGTTAAACGTCGAGCCGATATGCGAGACGTTTAAAAGTTTTTTCTACCTACGGGCGGTTTAATAATTTTATCCCGTAGTGCCGATATCTTTCGGGAGCTTAAAGGTAAAACATACATTTTATATAAAAATACGACATATTTCGGCACAGCCATAGATAACGAGAAACAAAGACAGATGAAGCTTTAAAACCGGTCCAAACAATGTGATCGGTCTGAAATTGACAGGTACATTGAAGATGAAGTCCAAAATAGAACTAAGAAAGAAAAGGAAAACGTTGCTTCATTGCGTTTCCCTGCGCATACTGGTGAAAATAACGAGACGGTAAAATGGCAGAAATGTCTACTAGACGTTTAACAGTTTCGTAACTAGACATTTAACAAATCAGTTAAACGACATCTGATAATTTTCTCTCTTTGCACGAGAAGCAATTGTAAACACTGTCTACGGTGCGGGGTAATCCCATTTAATGCATCTAAAACCATGCGTTACGTATGTTAACCCTCGCCGGCCGAGGGGGGTGCCGCCCCCCCCCATTTTTTTCGCGATTGTTCCGAACAAGCTGGCGATAGAGAGCTGAAACTTGGCATACCTGACCTTTGATTCAAGTCGGATCTTTTGAGACCAACCGCATGTTCGGGTCAGGTCAGGTCACTGACCTGTGTGACGTCATAAGTGAACCTCTGCACGGTCTTCAGATGTTGCACTCGCAACTTCGCAACGCCCTAACTGCCAGAGGAGCTTTCACAGGGAAATGAAACTTGCAGGATCTAGTATCCATTACTAGTCTCACAACTTGTATATCTCGGATTTTTCCTTAACGTCATATGAGGTCAGGTCATTTTCGTGACCTCACTATTATACGTCAACGGGGAAAAATAAAAACTGCTACTCTGGCGCGGGGAACGATCTCAAACTATCTCAAGCACACAGAATCGTGATTTGATGCACTCCTTGCAAGGTTAGATGCGTCACTTTTGCAATGATTGTTGGTCTTGCGTGGCGTCATTTATGACGTCATCAAGGACCAAGGTCATATGTGTTTTTCATCAATAACTCCCGATTTAATTGAGCTAGCGAGTTGGGAAATTGCCACCAGGAAGACTCAGGAAGACCTGCCGAATCGAATGATATGCGACATGTCCTCTTTCGACCAGCTCCGTGACCGGGGGGTGCTGACCTGACCTTGACCTGAGGTCAACACCACAAGTTGACCTGACCCAAACAAAAAGTATATCATTCGACGCGCCTTCGAGCAAGGCGAACACGACGCTGCCGAAATCGGCGCTCTGCGGCCGTTTTTGCGAAGTTATGCACCAAAAACGGAACCGTACCTTGGGGCACTTGACATGAACTCAGTTGTCACCGGTTGACCTAGGACCCCAAAATCGGGTACCAATCTCTGCGTCTCGTAACGGCGCACACGCTCGTTTTTTTTTTTTCGCGACGCGCTAGCTCCACCAGGGGCGAAACGGCGAGGGGGTCGGACCAATAGGTCCGGGTCGTACCAATATGTAGAAAACCAATAGGTCCGGCGAGGGTTAACCCGCGCCCTGGTGGGGTCTGTTTATAACGCGACCTGGTGGGGGGGGGGGGGCTATTTTTTGCCCCCATCGTATCTCCGAAACTACTGGACGGATCCGCAAAATTCAAACGGCGTTCGAAAGGCCTGTCAAATTTGTCGAAGGAAACCAAATTTCATTGACCTCGGGGTCACCGATGACGTCACAGGTCAGGTCAAAGATGAAATGTTTCACCGTTCAAGGGTCTTCTAGGGAATGCGCTGAAACACCGAGGAAAACGCATTTTATCGAGAATCAGCGATAGGGCGTCAGTTGCCTAGTAGATATGTTGCTATTAGAGTTCACTGACAATACCAGGTCAGGTCACAGGTCAGGTCACCAAGGGTCACAGGTCAGGTCACATGAGCCCAACTTTACTAAGGTTGTGTGATGCATGTTTTATGGCCAATTTTTCATTTCCAACTCAATGGTGTTGGTTATAAGACTATCAGGTACGGCTTAGGTCACTTTCTGGTGAAGTGCAGGTCAAGGTCAGGTCAAGGTCAGGCCAAAAAAGGTCAAATTTTTAAAGTTGATAGTTTTGCATAAAATGGGTATTGATTCGATGCAGCTCGTCACGGGGTGTCTAATGGTGGTCTTTGTTTTGCGCAACGGGGTCTAGAATTTCAAAAAATTGAGTTTGAAAATTTGACGTCATCAATTTTGAACAGTTTTTTCGCTATAACTTCGCCAAAAAAAGATGTATCAATCTCAAATTTGGTATGTGGATGGAAGGCGGTAAGGACTATCACATATATTCTGGTTTTTGCGAAATTAAAAAAACGTTTTGGATTTTTCGATTATTATATCCGAAAAAATATTTTTTTCATTTTTGGGGGTCAAAATCCAACAATTTCAAAAATCCGAGATAGCAGTTTTGTAGCCCTGTCAATTGTACAGCTTTTATGTCTTTATCATTTTTCTGTATTTGCAAAGCTATAGGCCTGACAGCTCTTCCCGCGAAACCCTTTTTTGGGTCGAAAACGGCAGAACATGACGTCACTCTGACGTCATTTCCGGTCAACCTATCATAGCCTTTGGAAAAGTTTTTGGTCACAATGTGTAAAATTGATGTCCGGGAGGGTACTGAAAGGTTGGTGACGATCAGCGCAGCGGTTCTGGAGATATCTCGAAAAGTCTGGAGGGGGGGGGCAAAAAATAGCCCCCCCCACCAGGTCGCGGGTTAATATATGATTTCTGGTGCAGCACCCACGTCGGCAGAGCTAAAGGGTCTTGTTTGGGAATGGCAAAAGAAAAAGGGGCATGGTTTGTCTTGGGGTATACGAAGGATATGCACGCGTCTTTTTTCATTTTATTTTGTCATGATGTGGGTTGGTGATGTATAATGCGTCCGAACGTTCATCATCCAAATGTGATGGTTGGGAGACTGCACATTGCCGTCCAGGGGCGCGGGAACTACGTTCAGACTGGGGGGCACACCATAATAGAGATCAACCTAGGGTACCCCCCCCCCCAATCTAGTTTTCTCACCGGTTTTAGGCCACTTATTTTTCATCCCTTGGCTTTTTCAACAAAAAAGAAAACAACCCAGAGTTGGGGGGGGGGGGGTAAGCTGCCCACCACTGCCCCCCCCCCCCCGGCTCCCGCGCCTATGTCGCTTAAAAGATTTTTCTACCTACGAGCGGTTTAATAATTTTATCCCGTACCGCCGATATCTTTCGGGCGCTTAATCCGGCACCGCCTGGGCTATTTCCGTACCCACGACAGCCTGGGGGAGGGGGGGGGGGGTGTGGATCCGACCATGTTATCTCGAGAACCAATGGTCGTATCGAGCCCCGCGAGGCGGCATTCGAAAGGTCTCTATAAGACCTTCCCAAAGCACTCTTAAGATTTTTAGATTGAGGTCAACTTTCGGGTCAAGGTCAGGTCAAAGGTCAAATTCTGGGGTTTTGCATGATTAGGCTTACGGACAGCGGAATCGATAGCTGCTGCTCGAAACTCACCAACTCACCAAAAATGACCTCAAAGGCCTAGTAAAGGTACCATGTGCGTATAGGGGTCATACTAAGTACGGGTCAAGGTCAGGTCAGGTCACGAAAGGTCACGGTTTTCACTTTTTACTACATGGGCGTGCGACACATGTTTTATGGCTTATGTTTCACTCCGAATCCGATGGTAATGGTTATATGTGATCCCAAGTCACTGTGCTGGTGATAAGTGTGCATTGAAAGCATAAAAATTCGTTTATACCATACATAACTAAACGAGGGCTAAGAAAAAAGGTCAATTTTTCAACTTTTTATTTTTGACATAAAAATGCACTTTTCTAGACGAGCTTTGTCCCAGAAATCTAGTGGTGCCATTTGTTTTTACATGCGATGTTCAGAAGTGCCTCTAATTCACGAAAATGCTTATGACATCACCATGCCCTATGTATGTTGGAGCTATTTGTTACAAGTTGGGGGTCAAAAATCAAGATAGAAAGTTGAAATTTGGGGCCTCTAATGTTCGAATAGAGCTCTACAACATATATTTCGGTTTTTGGAAATTTTCAAAATTTTGGATTTTATTAGCTGTTTTCCAAAATTTATAGTTGTTTGAATTTTTAGGGGTGAAAAACGCATTTTATGGAAAATCCGAGATAGCCATTTTAACCCTCGCCCGTATTGGTGTTTTTCCAGCCGCGAACGTATAAGGGGGGGGGGGGGTCCGTTGGACCCCCCCTTGCCGTTTCGCCCCTGATCGAGCTAGAGGTTCGCGGAAAAAACGAGCGTGTTGCCCGTGACGAGAGGAAGCCGATGATACCCAATTTTAAGGTCCTAGGTCATTGGTTGACCTTGCAGGTCAGGTCAATGACCCAAAAGTCGGGAAAATCGGGACCTGTTAGAACGTCGTAAAGTGTGGCTGCTATGGGGTTTTCGGGGTGCTGATCACGAATATCATGTTAGTTTTGATCACAGATGATGTTTTCATGCATTTAGGCCAGTTCGGGTCAGGTCAGGTCAGGTCAACCAGTAAGGGTATTCGTAGTAGGTGGCAACCGCCTCTAACAGCTTCGTAACATGTTACGAAGGCACCAAAACTACTTCGTAAATGTTCATATGGTTGCTAAATTCGAATTCAGCTCCAAAAACTGGTCTAGAATCATGTAAAACTCGAAAAAGTGAACCGAGGTCATCAAAGGTCAATGACCTGACCTGACCTTCAGGTGACCTTGACACCCACCCTAATGCATGGGGGCAACATCATATCACATGTTTGAACGCTTGAAACCACGAAAAGACTGCAAACGCGCGGCTAATGCTAGCCGACATACGCCGAATCGCGATTCCGGCCAAACATGGTCTCGAAAAGTAGGTCACAGGTCAAAGGTCATTTGGGTCAGGGTCATGAAATTTTCAGGGTATGTGTAAAATTGATGAACGCGAGGGTACTGAAAGTTTCGTCGCGATCGGCCGCTTTTTTACGCGAGTTATTTGCGAAAAACCATGGGGGGGGGGTCCGTTCGACCCCCCCCTATACGGGCGAGGGTTAAAGAACTCGTTGAGCTGCGTCTATCCTTTTCCATAATTTGCAATTTGCTTTAAACCTTGATTTTTGGCGATTTTTTAAACATTTACCACTTTTTGACTGAAAACGCCATGAAGTTACATCACTAAAATCGATATATCTCAAAAATTTTTTGGGAAAATTTTCTTAAAAATTACACAGACAACGTCAAATTAATGGGGGAGAAGATATGTGAAGTTTCAAGTTGATAGCGTGAGCGGTTCATGAGTTATTCAAGAAAAAACGGAGGGGGTCGGATCCGAACCCCCCCAGGCGGTCGCGGGTTAAAGGTAAAAAATACATCTTATAAAAAAATACGACATATTTCAGCAGAGCCAGAGACAAAGAGAAGCGGAGACAGATGAAGCTTTGAAAAACGGTCCAAACAATGTGATCGGTCTGAAATGGACAGGTACATTGAAGATGAAGTCCAAAATAGAACTAAAAAAGAAAAGGGAAATGATGTTTCATTGCGTTTCCTTGCGCAGACTGGTGAAAATAACGAGACGGTAAAATGGCAGAAATGTCTACTAGACGTTTAACAGTTTGTTAATCGTCACTAGAAATTTAACAAATCAGTTAAACGACATCTGATAATTTTCTCTCTTTGCACGTGAAGCAACTGTAAACACTGTCTACGGCGCGGGATAATTACGAGCGAGCGAGCGCAGCGAGCGAAGCGAAGTCTTTTCAATATAACGGTAAAATCTCAGTATGAGCGGCCCGGCCCGGCCCGGCCTGTAACGCTTTTGAGAGGCTTATATCTCAGCAACCGCTGGACCGAATGGCCTGCGGTCTTTTTTGCTGGGTAGCCCCATCCCTTCTTCCCCGTAATTGACTACTTTTGATACATCTCAGTGACCGCCGTGGCACGTGCCACGTGAAATGTCAAGGGTGTTCAAGCAGTTTTGCAAAAGTAATGATTTTGAGAGGCCCATATCTCAGCAGCGGCTTGAGCGATTGTCTTGCGGTCATTTTTATAGGGTAGCTGCATCCCTTCTACCAAAGGTCGGATACTCTTCATCTATGTGAGTGACCCCCACTGCACGTGCAAAATACAACAATAAGAGGTGCCAAATTTGTTCCCATTTCAGTAACTCGGTAATTACTGGGGCGATTTCGCTGAAACTTGGCATACAGGTAGGCACCCACCAGGCAATGCATTCCCATGTGTTGCGGTTAGGGTGCTACTGCACGTGCGCACGTGCAGGGGGCGTTTCCAGATCTCGAGAACGGCTGGGCCGATTGCGCTCAAATTTGGTACACGGTTGGGGACCGGTTAGTAGGGTGCCGTGCAAAAGTCATTTTGGACCCCGTTTGCACGTGCGCACGTGCAGAATGCCGCTTCCAGATCTCAGGAACGGCTGGGCCGATTGCGTTCAAATTTGGTATACCGCTAGCGACCGGTTAGAAGGGTGCCTTGCACAAGCCCGTTGGAAGTACCCTCTCGCCTTTCCGCACGTGCAGGGCTCACTATCTCGCTCGCTCGTTCTTCGCCCAAAAGGCGTTTTACTGGTACTATTTATTCTGCAGTGCAGTTTTCTTTGCTGTTCCACGTTTAAAACGTAGGTATAAGTTTTTCTGTAATTATCGCTGATGAAACTCCAGGAGCGAAACATTCGATCATTTTAAATATAACTTTTTGGCTCCAATTTCTGATTTATTTTAAGAGGTTACTGGTTATTCTTAAATTATCAGAATATGTATGTGCCATGTGGTTCGTTTCGTGTATAGTCGACTACAGAATGATGTTCCACTCCTCAGAAGCTATCAGTTGACCAGAGCGCTAAGTTGTGCCGTTTATCACGCAATTAAGCGTGTCGATTTTGAGCGTTGGGACAAAGCTATAATTTGTGAACTCAGACCGTGTGATGCGGCACAGCCTACCACTCCAGGCAAAAAATTGCCTGCGAAAAGTGGAACATCATTCTGTAGTCGACTATACTACAACCTGTAGTGAGCACAGTACAACCTGTAGTGAGCACACAGTACAACCTGTAGCGGTCACACCGGCCCCGGTCGCCGAGCGGGGCCGCTGTGACCGGCCCCGCTCGGCGCAGATGGCGCTGTGATCGGCCCCACTCGGCGCAGATGCGCTGTGATCGGCCGTCAGCACGTCCCGACGTCCTGCTGGTGGGTATTTCTCTCGACGCATTCTGACTAAAGAAAAGAAACCTAATGTCCATTAAATCAATAGCATATTATAGTTCGTTTTTTTTATAAGTTTGCCCCTCACTGTAAACGTCTTTTTGAACACAGTACGATAATTGCCAGCTGAATTACTGAGAAAACTGGTTGGCGCACATTGTATTGGAGATATGAATAATATTTTCAAAATAAGTTTTGAACACCGACGATGTAACGTTAATGTTAAACGCCGCGCAATTTATTACTTAATTCAGACATAACTCCTGAGAAGTCGTCCATCACTGTGGAGCTGTAGGTATGGGCAAATGCGAGCTATGAGTCTGCGAAATAGTAAACAAATTTGAGAAAATTGATCGTCTGTGAAATCTGGTGAAATCAATGTGCGCCAACCAGTTTTCTCAGTAATTCAGCTAGCAATTCCCGTGCTATGTTCAAAAAGACGTTTACAGTGAGGGACAAACTTAACCCTCGCCAGCACAGGGGGGGGGGGGGGTTGATGCAACCCCCCTAAGGTTTTTCGCGAATAACTCGCGTAAAAAGCGGCCGATCGCGACGAAACTTTCGATACCCTCGCATTAATCAACTTTACACCCACCCTCAAAATTTCATGACCCTGACCCAAATGACCTTTGACCTGTGACCTCTTTTCCGAGACCATGTTTGGCCGGAATCGCGATTCGACGTATGTCGGCTCATATGATTTCAGGTATTGAAACGTTGAGTTGAGCATTGTTGATAAGATTATCAGGAGTATGAAAAATAACCTCTTGCTCATATCTGAAGGAATTAAAAAATTAAAGACCAATATATATTCGGGCGTGGCCCTTCCTCAGTGGTACAGTGTTACAATGGAACAAGAGAGACGTACGTGACACACATGAGACTAAATACATTATTTTGAATAAAATCACTCACAGATATTTAGCATGCGCTTCCAAAATAGGTGTCGATCTAGATTTACTTGGCAGGAAAATGAATCGTTGCATGAAACATAAATGAATACAGTTCGATATGATAGGGATACGCTTGGTCTAGACCTTGTTATACATATTGCCAACATTTACACATATTACGTCGCAAGCTTCCACAAATCAGCGTCTTGTTCACAGTACATATGAGTATGATACCTATTCAACATACTACCACACTATAACATTGATCGTATAACATTGCTAAGTAGTACATTCGACATCAGTCTAACAGACATTAGACAGCGGTCCCTGTTAGGCTTGTGCTAGTTCGTATGTATGAGTGAGTGACTGTGTGTGTGCATGTAGGTGTGAGTAGGTGTTTGTGTTTGTGAGCAGCTGTGTTTGTGTGTGTGTGGGGGTGTGTGTGTGTGTGTGTGTGTGTGTGTGTGTTTGTGTGTGCAGTGTATATGTAAACGATGATTGTGATGATTGAAAGATGAATGAATGGATAAAAGAAAGAATAAATAATAGAAGGGTGAAATACTGTGAAAACGGTTTGTGAGTGATGGTGTCAAATGATGTGATCTAGTCTAAATGTAAGTCCTGCCTGTCGTGATCTAATGACGTCTATAGCTCTGAGTATGGTACTGGCTTGATGAGCGTCCAAGATGATGACATAGTGTTAAGTGTGGGGCGATGATTGCGAATTTCGATGGACTCGGCGATCTTCAGCTCCGCTACGTCTTTGCAGATTTGAAGAATTGAAATGGAGAGGGCATCGTGGCTAGGTTCTACGCTACAGTGACAAGTCATTAAGTGTTCTCCAAAAGGGGTGTTTCTTGTGTGGTTTTTGGCGTCACGTAGAAGCTCGTTAAAACGGAGCCTAACACTCCTTTTACTTTCACCTATGTACGTGGCTTTTTGCTTGCAGAGGTTGCAGACGATCTGATAGACTACGTTTTTAACGTGGCATCTACCTTTGAGTCCAGCCAGACAGCAGTGACATTTTTTGTTCCCTGCTGGACACGGTGGCTTTTCTAGAGCTGAGTTAGTGAGTTTCTGAGAGAGAGTGGGGCCGCTTTGCCATGCTATACGCATGGACAGCTTTGACTTTTTCACGATGGATTCAATTTTTCTAGAGAGGTTGTCATCTATGAAGGGAAGAGTGACGTACGTGATGTCACAAGGGCTTTTAGATAGTTTTTGTGCCGGGCTCATCTTACCATTGTCACGCGTTTGGGCTTTGCTGTTAGTTGCTGTTTGCTGTTAGTTGCTGCTATAGCCTATAACCGACGACAAACGTTGATCCAAACAATAACAAATGCTGAAAAGCTTGCAAGGACTAGAGAGAAATCAAAATTCCTTATCAACTGTCGCAGAGAGAACGTCTTTCCGAAGTTTCTCACCCGCAAGATTGGCACACTATCGGACATCTTTCCAAACAACAGGCAAGTTAATTCCATGCACAACAACTTCTTGAAGAAAGTTCTTAACGAGGCCATTCGTGTCACATTTAGAACTGAAGCCTTTCTGGTAAGGGAACAAAAACGTTTAGCTAGTATGAGACAGCTAGAAAAGCACCCACTTACCGACACCATTGAAGAAAGAGCAGCAATTATATATCTGGAGACGACAAACCAAAACAACAGAACCCTGCAGAAGAAACTCCAAGATCTATTGCAGCCGGACGGTAGAGAAGCCAGTCACAGGGACCGTAGACTTCCAGAAACACAAGAAGCACGACTGGGGGAACACGTAGAGCGACCTGCACACCACGACAGTCGAGAGACGGACGGGTTGCTGCAAGCTGTAGGAAGCAATCTTACCTTACCACGAGCAGCGCTGCAGTATCACATCAACCCCAGCAACGCAACAAAGCAGACGATCGAGAGGGAGACGAAGACGAGAAATGATCAAGAGGAGACCGTTGCAGCTGACCAAGTGACCCAGCTAGCGAGCGCCCCTGGGAACCGTTCGACAGATGAGCCTTCAGACAACCTGGACGACCTAGAGGACTACAACCGACGCATCACGAGCTACTCCGCTCAAGATGGAAACCAGGTACAGTCAACTGCATCACTGCCTACGCTATGCGACGTAAATGACGCACCTGTAGCATCTAATACCGTATCACCGAGTGCTGAGGAATCCACGGAGACAACCTTAGCTGGGGAGGTACCTACTATGAGGGGGGAGGATTGGTTCAATGCAGTATCTTGTACCCGAGATATCGGGTGTTTATGTACTTATGATAGAAGCCTACTTAGTGAGAGCGATGGCTATGAAATGTGGTTCGATGCCAGGTATTGCGTATGTACCGACGCCCAGCACTCAAAGTGTACTATGACCCCACCTAGCGATTCTAACCTTAGGCATAGGCAGGCTTTGTCGAACTCGGACACGGCTCTGAACGGACCCACACCAGTCAGCAACACACAAACAGAGGGTAACACGTTACGTTCAACTGTAGGCCCGGAGAAAGTCCTTAACTTGACTGGTCAGAATCTACCCGAAAACCTCTCGAATATTCTAAGTAATGGTCCCAATTTTGCCTTATCTCGCAATATCTGCAAAAAGGTGTTGTACAACGTAGAAAAGGGCTTAGAAAGAGGAGCTTTCGCACTTCGTTGGAAGCTAGATCTTCTATCAAGACGACACGTACAACAGGAACAATCACACAAAGACAATGAACAACCAGCACACCACCAACAACGGCAACAGCACCAACAGCAGCCTCAACAGCAACAGCAACAGCCACAGCAGCACACACACACAAACAACCCCGACAACAACGATGCCAATGACAGTGACCAAAACAGCCAACCTAGCATCAAACCACTAAACTTAGCACCAAGATTTAGTGATACAGATACCAGAATGGCACCAACCTCAGACACAGGCACAGAACGTGCACTCAGGGCACTCAAACAAAAGGTCATGAATTGCTTCAAAAACCATCGTACCACGAACAAACCTAACCACTCAAAAGAAGATTTAGACGCTATAGATGTTATTCGTTCGGATCCAGAAATGATTACAAAACGCTCTGATAAAGGCAAAGGATTTGTGCTTATGCGTAAGGAAACTTATGTTCAAAAAGCACAAACCATCACTTCCCAGTATGAGCAGATTCCCAAGAATCCCACGCCCCGACTTGAAGCTGAGACAAAAAGAATCATTTCGACAAACCTAACAGGTAAAGTCAGTGACAAAGTCGTCAACGCGATAAAGCCCTCCTCTTCTAGGACTGCTGAGTTATACGGTTTACCAAAGAGCCACAAGCCCGGTATGCCCCTCAGACCTATAGTTTCAGCCTGTGGTGACCCCTTGGATAAACTGACATGGTTTTTGGAACGGCTCATCACTCAGCTTCTGATATTCGTCCCAGCTCATTTGAAAAACACCTACGAATTTCTCAACCGCTTAACCCTATTAGTGGCAGGGGGGGGGTTGTTTTTATCCACCCCTCAGGTTTTTCGGGAATATCTCCGAAACCGCTGAAGCTACGATGCTGAAATTTTCCGACTTTTCCTAAAACTAAATTGGGCACATTTCCTGAAAATTTCAAGTTCATAACTTTACCAGGGGCGGCTCCAGAGCACTGGGAATTGGGGGTCCTATTCGTGAAGCGAGTCATTTGGGCGAAGATCACGATGCTGCACCAGTTTTACGAACAGTGAATGAAAGGTATCATGTGATAACATATACAAAGTTATTGTGCATCCTCTTTTGACACGTTTTTGCTATAATAGGCGGATCCAGGCGTCCAAAAAGGGGGGTTATTTTTTACCTCCCAACATAGGTGCCCTGACACCGCCTATGCATGACCAATACAATTTTAGTCGTTCTCTCATAAGAAAATTGTAACATAACAAGACCATTGCCACCCTTTTTAGAAACAGTACCAACAAAAACCTAATTTTCTATACTTTTTGTGTACCCCCAATCTCAATGATCTGTATCCGCCTATGATTTTTGAAAATGCATATTTTTAGGATCCATGTGAATTCCTGGTTCATTCTTTATCGATCGGCAAAAGTTGCGTTAAGATTGGTTCAGAAACCTGGCCGTGATAAACAGTCTAAAATGTATCTGCAATTTGCCCGTTTTTACCCCCCTCTACCCCCTATTGACATTTTTTAATTTTATTTTTTTTTTAGAAATGTAGATCTCGTTGAGCCAAATCGAATGCCGTTTGAATTTTGAAAATCGGCCGGTTAGATCTCGAGATATCAAGGGGGGGGGTCGTAAACAGCCCCCCCCCCCTGCCACTAATATGGGGTAGCCAGGAGCCTGCCACTAATAGCTGGTTAAATGAATCCTTCCCTAAGCAGGTGCCAGCCGGTTCGATTCTATTCACAGTTGACGTAGCGAACCTCTACGGAAACATTCCCATAAGCGAAGCGATAGATTTCACGATGAAGCTAATCTCAAAACACAAAGAAAAGATAGACCTTTTAGACCTTAGCCTACCCATCATAGAAAACCTCCTAAAGCACTGCTTGACCAACAACTACCTGAGATTCGGACAACGTTACTTCAAACAAACCCATGGGATCGCCATGGGCAGCCGCGTGGCTCCCCCCTTGGCCATTATCTTCATGGACGCGGTAGAAAGCATGATCCTCTCCTCTGCCAATTTACAACCAGCCCTTTATGTAAGGTATATTGATGACATTTTCGGAGTATGGACGCACGGGCCTGATGCTCTAGACGCCTTCCTCGATCACCTCAACAACTTCCATCCCTCGCTTAAGTTTTCTATTGAACGCAGCGACCGATCTGACAAAAAACAAATTCCCTTCCTAGACACCATGATAACGCTAGAAAAAAATAGCTCTTTGACAACTGAACTCTACATAAAACCCACGGCCTCTCCCATCATCCTTCCATTCACATCAGCCCATCCCTTCCAAACCAAAAGATCGGTACTCTACTCCCAACTTCTAAGAGCTAAGCGTCTTGGAAGTTCGACACCAGCCCAGGAACGCGGCATGAACAGAATTGAATCGCTGTTCATGTCTAACGGCTACCCCACTAAGCTCATCAGAAAAACAAAATTCTCAGTAAAAACTAACAGCAAAGCCCAAACGCGTGACAATGGTAAGATGAGCCCGGCACAAAAACTATCTAAAAGCCCTTGTGACATCACGTACGTCACTCTTCCCTTCATAGATGACAACCTCTCTAGAAAAATTGAATCCATCGTGAAAAAGTCAAAGCTGTCCATGCGTATAGCATGGCAAAGCGGCCCCACTCTCTCTCAGAAACTCACTAACTCAGCTCTAGAAAAGCCACCGTGTCCAGCAGGGAACAAAAAATGTCACTGCTGTCTGGCTGGACTCAAAGGTAGATGCCACGTTAAAAACGTAGTCTATCAGATCGTCTGCAACCTCTGCAAGCAAAAAGCCACGTACATAGGTGAAAGTAAAAGGAGTGTTAGGCTCCGTTTTAACGAGCATCTACGTGACGCCAAAAACCACACAAGAAACACCCCTTTTGGAGAACACTTCATGACTTGTCACTGTAGCGTAGAACCTAGCCACGATGCCCTCTCCATTTCAATTCTTCAAATCTGCAAAGACGTAGCGGAGCTGAAGATCGCCGAGTCCATCGAAATTCGCAATCATCGCCCCACACTTAACACTATGTCATCATCTTGGACGCTCATCAAGCCAGTACTATACTCAGAGCTATAGACGTCATTAGATCACGACAGGCAGGACTTACATTTAGACTAGATCACATCATTTGACACCATCACTCACAAACCGTTTTCACAGTATTTCACCCTTCTATTATTCATTCTTTCTTTTATCCATTCATTCATCTTTCAATCATCACAATCATCGTTTACATATACACTGCACACACAAACACACACACACACCCACCCCCCCACACACACACAAACACAGCTGCTCACAAACACAAACACCTACTCACACCTACATGCACACACACAGTCACTCACTCATACATACGAACTAGCACAAGCCTAACAGGGACCGCTGTCTAATGTCTGTTAGACTGATGTCGAATGTACTACTTAGCAATGTTATACGATCAATGTTATAGTGTGGTAGTATGTTGAATAGGTATCATACTCATATGTACTGTGAACAAGACGCTGATTTGTGGAAGCTTGCGACGTAATATGTGTAAATGTTGGCAATATGTATAACAAGGTCTAGACCAAGCGTATCCCTATCATATCGAACTGTATTCATTTATGTTTCATGCAACGATTCATTTTCCTGCCAAGTAAATCTAGATCGACACCTATTTTGGAAGCGCATGCTAAATATCTGTGAGTTATTTTATTCAAAATAATGTATTTAGTCTCATGTGTGTCACGTACGTCTCTCTTGTTCCATTGTAACACTGTACCACTGAGGAAGGGCCACGCCCGAATATATATTGGTCTTTAATTTTTTAATTCCTTCAGATATGAGCAAGAGGTTATTTTTCATACTCCTGATAAAGGTATGTCGGCTCGCATTAGCCGCGCGTTTGCAAGCTTTTCGTGGTTTCAAACGTTCAAACATGTGATTTGATGTTGCTCCCATACATTAGGGTGGGTGTCACGGCGGACGAGGCCCGCCAGCCTCGTCTGTCGAGACGCTCGGCTCGTCTGTCGAGACGCTGGGCTCGGCTCGTCTGTCGAGACGCTCGGCTCCTCGTCTGTCGAGACGCTCGGCTCGTCTCGTCTGTCGAGACGCTCGGCTCGTCTCGTCTGTCGAGACGCTCGGCTCGTCTGTCGAGACGCTCGGGTCGGCTCGTCTGCCGAGACGCTCGGCTCGTCTGTCGAGACGCTCGGCTCGTCTGTCGAGACGCTCGGCTCGGGTCGTCTGTCGAGACGCTCGGCTCGGCTCGTCTGTCGAGACGCTCGGCTCGTCTGTCGAGACGCTCGGCTCGTCTGTCGAGACGCTCGGCTCGTCTGTCGAGACGCTCGGCTCGTCTGTCGAGACGCTCGGCTCGACTCGTCTGTCGAGACGCTCGGCTCGACTCGTCTGTCGAGACGCTCGGCTCGTCTGTCGAGACGCTCGGCTCGTCGTCTGTCGAGACGCTCGGCTCGTCTGTCGAGACCCTCGGCTCGGCTCGTCTGTCGAGACGCTCGGCTCGGCTCGTCTGTCGAGACGCTCGGCTCGTCTGTCGAGACGCTCGGCTCGTCTGTCGAGACGCTCGGCTCGTCTGTCGAGACGCTCGGCTCGTCTGTCGAGACGCTCGGCTCGTCTGTCGAGACGCTCGGCTCGTCTGTCGAGACGCTCGGCTCGTCTGTCGAGACGCTCGGCTCGTCTGTCGAGACGCTCGGCTCGTCTGTCGATACGCTCGGCTCGTCTGTCGAGACGCTCGGCTCGTCTGTCGAGACGCTCGGCTCGGGTCGTCTGTCGAGACGCTCGGCTCGGGTCGTCTGTCGAGACGCTCGGCTCGTCTGTCGAGACGCTCGGCTCGTCTGTCGAGACGCTCGGCTCGTCGTCTGTCGAGACGCTCGGCTCGTCTGTCGAGACGCTCGGCTCTGCTCGTCTGTCGAGACGCTCGGCTCGGCTCGTCTGTCGAGACGCTCGGCTCGTCCCCGGGGACCAGCTGCAGCACGCCGGGTGCGGCGCGTAAGGCTGGAAGTCGGCTCTCGCCGCAGATAATACGCCGCCCGGGATTAGCGAGAGCTGCCGTCAATGAGGACAAATGCGCTTATTTTGCGTAGAGCCAGCAGCTTCAGCCCACTGACGCGCACTGAGAGGCTCAACGCTCAGTAGCACGGCTGATGGAGACAAGCTGCACTCTGCAGTGTGTTTCACTTCCATTCAACCTCGACACACGCATAGGCGGCGGAACGGGGAGGGCACCGGGGCACCGTGCCCTTCTTTGATTTTGGTATTTTAACATTAGCTCTATGGGTGTTGCATGGAAAGAATGGGACCAAAAGTCGGCGGTGCCCCCCCCCCCTTAATTGAAGGTGTTCCGCCGCTACTGGACACACGGTACTGTCATTCGTCGAAGAATAGTAAAAAAAAACATAATTTTTTCTTAGCTTTCTAAATCAGGAAGCAGGGGAGCTTCCTATACAGTTGGTGGGGCGGGTGCCCCACCAACTTGGTATTTTGCCCCACCAATAAGCGTTTTGCCCCACCAACTTTAGCTGATTTCTAAGACTTTGTTGCTTTGCAAACTAATCTTTTTTCGCATTGAATAGCTTTGGAATGTCTGTTTGATGCAAAATAATATGTCTGTAATGATAGGAATTGATTCAGTGTGGCATTTTATTCAACTTTATAATCGGACATTGTGGGTTTGACGACTTTTTGCCCACCAACTTCCCTGGAAAAGCTCCACCCATGTCAGGAGGACATGAGAAAACGACATATTAGCCAAAACTTCCATGTATAAATGCTATATGAAACTTATGTATGGATATGCAATATGAGCAAATTGTACATACATGTACAGGTTTACTTTTACAGGAAAAGTTGAGAGGGGGAATACAGGGTGTCTCAAAAGTTCGTTGACACATTTCCCATGCCAATAAAGCATATAAGGACCGGCCAAAAATATAAGGTTTTGGTGTCTGTGTGTACACTAGACAAATATGCATGCTTTGACAAATAATTCGGAAGTTTGAAAACCAACGCTTTGTTTTATCTCCAAAATATTTGCCCATACCGATTGATTTTCGTCGCTCCGTCAGCCGCCGGAGGCTGATAGAAGGTTACCAGCTTTCAAGGTCTTGTAGGGGAATCCCCTGCAGTTTCCGCGTCGGATTTAGGTTTGACGAGCCCCCCGGCAATATCCGCTTCTCCCTGAAAGCCGACAGCTTGTATCGACACCATCCGTGAGTATTTTGTAGGTCTTCTCTGCCGCTAACTCCTTCATGAATGACTGGCGCCGACCTCCCAAGCACCATTCTCCTTTTCAAAACAACCCCATTCCTGAACAAATGGGAAGTGCCAGGGGCAAAATTTTCGCAGCATATCGTAGCAGAATGTGTCGGCCATCTGTTATTTTGCAAATTTTGTAAATCCCAAACGCTTGTCATTCCCCATGCCAAGACCTTCGCTGGGTTGCGGAGTGTTTTCCTCAGGAGAGGTTCTGCTTTGTAAACGGCCAAAACCTGTCCATCGTGCGGTTTTGTCGGAATTTTGTGTCTAAAAGAAAGCTATTTGCTCCAGATCTGTCTCTTGAAACTTTGTAAGATAAAACTTTACATTAATTGACACTTTTGGAGGGTCATTTGTCCTGGGTATTGACGATTTTCGTTGATTATTTCCCCAAAAATTTAGCGTTGTAGATATCGTAAACAATTTTAAACGATATTTTGTCTTTATTTTATGATGACCTTCAATTTTTGAAACTGGGTAACCTCTGTCTGTGAGCTTCTTGTCAGTTTTACAGAGAGAGCGAGAGAAAGAAAGAGAGAGAGAGAGGGATAGAGAGAGAGAGAGAGAAAGAGAGAGAGAGAGAGAGAGAGAGAGAGAGAGAGAGAGAGAGAGAGAGAGAGAGAGAGAGAGAGAGAGAGAGAGAGAGAGAGAGAGAGAGAGAGAGAGAGAGAGGAGGAAGGGAGGGAGGGAGAGGGAGAGGGATAAGGAAAGAGTGGGATAGGGGGAGGGAGAGAGCGATAAGAGGGATAGTGGTTTCTATGGAGGATAAAAAGTCCGGCCTAAGCCCGCATTCTTTTTGTGCCTTGGCAGAATGGCCAGCACGGATATTGGCATTAGAGTTGCAAAATTTTCCCAATGGGCTGCTACCGGCACCGCCCCGCCCCACAAAAATTTTCTGGGATACCGGCATGCTACCACGCCACAAGCAAAAAAACCGCCAAATTACCGGCATACTAAAAAACCTGCATTCTTGTTTCTGGCTTATCCTTACATGAGATGCCACATTTTGGCAATTTCAGTAACCGCCCCACCCAGCAGCCACCCATTGTCCAACTAAAACTACCAGCATTACTAGTTGGTTGTGCTTTTGCAACATGAATGAGTATTCTTCCTTTGATAAACCACAGTAATTCTTGACAATTCCAATTAGAGCCAAACCTGTGAAATGCTGAGGTTCATGTGTTACCCCTACCCTTAGCAATGGAACTTCTACCACAACATGTATTTTGCAGTGGCTAAGATTGCTGTTAATACAATTCAATAGCCTCTTAAGTGTCCAAAGTTTGAATCAAATGCTGATAACTTTTTGGTGGAAAATCAAAAATACCGGCATGCTACCGGCAAGACATGCCAGATACCACGAAAAAAACCTGCGGTAGTGAAAAATTACCGGCATGCCGGTAGTGCGGTAGGGAAATTTTGCAACTCTAATTGGCATCTCCATCAGTGTGCCATCGCAGGATTACTAGTCGACGACCAAAGACAAATGACGTCTGCAACGTTTGACAGACACTACTTGAGCCCTGCTTATGGTACAGCTGCCTTCTGAAAGGAACCATTCGGGTACGGGCAGGGTAACAGCCAACTCCAATAACATTTATCGCATTTGCGCGTATTTCCCCATTAAGCTCTGATTTCATGTATACAGATAATGCCTACATCGACTAAATTTTTATCCATTTTGTTTTATATGAATTCCATTTGGCATGACTTCTTCAGTTCTTCTTAACAATTTCCTACCAAAAAAGAGCTGTTGAAAAGTTTCAAGACAATTACAAAACAGTGAGAGACCTTACTGAATAATTTTACATTACCAGCCTGCCGCAGGGGACCGGGTGTAGCGGTTTCAGCGGGAGCCAGTTCCACCCTCACACTGAGAAAACAGTGTCCCGATTTTCGGGCTCAGAGACCAGTTTTCGGGCTAATGTACCATATTCAAAACAGACAGCACATTTCGAGAATACTTTCTGAGCTAGCGCCACATGGGCTCATACGATCCCTTAAATCGGTATCATTGATCGCAGAAACAGAGCTCAGTCAGTACCCATTATCGGTGTCAAGCTCTAAAACTAGTCTCACTATGATACCAGTTTTCAGCCTGATCCCCATTTTCGAGCTCACCTGATTCCAGTTTGAGGGCTCAAATTGTGTGGTGAAGCCAATATTAGGGCTCACGTCATCGCTTTTCGGGGCTTTGGTAAAAGCTGGATTGCGTCAGCTGGCTGGCCAGCTGGCGACGCACGAAAGGTATTTAATTTTAGATATACCTAAGCGCGGTAGTAGGATGGACATAAATATTTCAAATGGCTTTAAATGAAAAATTGATTGGTAAATATTCATTCTTTTATATCTAGCATTGATATGTAAGAAGCTCTGCTAGCGCCACCATACGGCGCCAGCTGGCAAAAAATCCAGTTAATACCAGAGCCCGCTTTTCGTCCGATGCAGCCCCTCCTCCCCCCTCCCCCGTGTCCAGCAGCTGCGAATAAGACGAAGCCGCGGACAAACTTTTTTTTTTGCTCGGCCAGCCTAGCGCCAGTCTCGAGCGGTGGGACAGTTAACCGGCAATTTTGGCCGGGATGCAAAAGTTACGTTAAACCGGTTTATGTTAACCCGGGAGCAAATAACAACGTGGGAGCCTATCTTAGGTGTGGCAAAGCTAACGGATTACTTACTTGTTGCCGAGGTGCCCAAAGAAGGTACTGGAACCGAAAACACAACATTGGTTCATGTATTTATTAACATTCATACACACAGTCATACTTGTGCAAGGTGTCAGTGTTCGGTTGTGGGGTGTAATAGCCAGGGAAAAAGTTCTATGAACTGAAAAACCCGGCGCCTATTACTTCGCAACATGGTTGTGTATTCAACATGAACTGCAAGGAGTGCAGACGACATTGCCTGTGCTAACTTAACGTCTCACGGGCAGCGCCGCGCTCTGACACCTTGGTCCCAGAAGCGGCGGCGTTTCTGACCGCAAATCGCCGGAGAGCCGGTCGACGCCGTTGAGGGGACTGAGCAGGCCGCTGCCAGCTCCACCTTCACGTCCGCGCGGCGCAGCTCGGTGTGCGGCGGCGGCTCATCGCGCGGGCCGCACCCGTCCGTCCGCTGCACGAGCCGCTTTTCGATCCGACAGCGCAACACCGGCACGCCATTGTGCTGGCTGAGCGGCGGCAGCGGCACGTAGGCAACAAAACAGTAGAAATCGATGGGCCTGGATCGGCGTTGCCAGCAACGCCGGCAGCGGCGCGGCGGGAGGCGCCAGTGCCGCCGTCGGGGACGTGTGCCCTTCGCTGCGCTCATTCGAGTTGGCCGGCCGGCCGCGCGGCGTAGTCCTTTTGACACGGTGCGAGAAGAGCCGGATGAAGGTGGACTTTTTATTGGCGTTGCTGGTGCTCACGCCGCCGGCGTCCAGTTTGGGCGGCAAGTCCGAGTACCAGGAGTCGGACAAGTCCCGCGCGAACGCCGCCAGCCGGTCGTCGTCACTGCTGGCGGCGGCCCGCCGACGGCGCTGCCTCAGAATCGGACGAGTCGGTGGTACTGAGCACCTCGCGGGACGGGTAGCTGGGAGTGGGCCGGCCGCGGCCCCTGCCAGGCCGCGCCACCTTCACCGGCGCAGCCGCCTTCAAACTGCCCTTGCTGGGCGGCGGGTTGGTCGGCGGAGGCGGCAGCGGTGCCTCGACGTCAGTCCGAGTCGCTGTCACTGGGCGGCCGCCGCGGAGACGGCTTCTGTTTGACCCGCAGCCGGCCTGGGCCGGCTCGGCGCCCTCGGCCGGCGGCGCGCGCCGTTTCGAGCGTTTCACCTTTTCACTGTTACTCTCGCCTGGTCCTCAGCGTCGAGCGGCTCGGCGCTGTTCGGTTTCATGTGGCCCATGCTGCTGGGAAACTCGGGTGGGGACAGCTTTCTGACTGGAGTGCCGTCGAAGATGGAGGAGACGGGGGTGCTCGCAGAGTCCTTGCCCAATGCCCATGATAGAGCCGAGGCTCCACTGGACGCCCAGCTTAATCGGGCTATCGCCGCCCTCCTTCTATGGTGGATTCTTCGGCCCCCTTCAGCCACTAGGGCCATCATATACTCCCAGATGGCGGCACCTAGGGGATGAGGGGGGGGGTGTCTGGGCCACTTGTCCACCTCGTGGCGTCGCCAGCGACGCCTGCGAGTCGGAGCAAATGATTATGGGGTCTTCCTCGAAGGACGGGTGCTTCAGGAGATGTTGCTTTGCCGTTTTGGGCGCCACCATCTCAGATCGGTAAATGGAGCAAATCCTCCCCGCCGCCTCCCGCAGTACCAATGTTGTACTGTCTGGGTGCTCGGTGAGGACCCCAGCGCCGCCTTCCTATTACTCCCCCGGTCGCAGACCCGTCGACCCAGGCCCACGTCGCACGCTGGGGGAGCGCTCCCAGTCACGCCTCCGCAGCACTCCTCCTCGCTGTCGCGGACGCCCCGATCGGCAGCAGGTCCAGGTGGACCGTGACGCCGTCTGTTGGCGTCTACGGGGGCAGTCTCGTGGATAAGCGCGCCTCGGCGGGCAGCGCCACTCCAGTGGTCCCACACCGCTCCCCCGCGCTCTCTCCAGCCGGTCACTGACTTCAGTCACGGTTGGGGGGGGGGGCTTCCGCCACGACGCGGCGGGTCCTCCGACGGGAGGGAGAGCGCCTTCGCCAGTAGGCGCGATGCCAGCGCATCCCTCCTCATCTCTCCATCGGCACGACGCCCGCCTCGGCCCTCACGGCGAGTCTTGGAGCATGGAAATCGGGCAGCCAGTGATGACTCATGCCACCATCAGCATCTCCGCCTCCAGGACGCCAAGATGTGTGGCCGCAGCCGCAGGCAGCCACGCCGACCCCGCTGCCCGCATGCCCAAGTAGTCTCGAATCGCTGACACCTCTCCTGAAACAAGAGTGGTGTCGTAAACTTAAACCCCTTGCTGGAGCCCGCCAGCCGCGACAACACCGCCACACCAATTTTTGTGACCCCGGAACTTCCGTCCCGAGCCTTATTTCACGGCACGATGCTACAGTGCGCTACACGTATTGTGGTATTCAGCTTCCATGGAAACATCAACTAATTTGGACGCTCAAACATGGGAGTCAGGAGTGGTTAAGGCCCAGAGCGTTCTGTCTGGTTTATAAAACCTTGGCCAGCAGATGTAAACGTGCTTTTTGTATAAGTGGCTTAATTTTGACGCAAAAGGGCACTAACCTTCGGCGCAAATAATGCAGAAATTTCAGCGCAAATTGCAAAATAGCTTGCGCCGAACTTCGGCGCATGACGGCTTCACGGGCGTCCGGCGTACCATATGGATGTTTTCCAGTTTGGGCTGCAGGTTTTAGCTCTAGGTTTTAGACTGTAGGTTTTGGGTTGGGTTGGGCTGGGCTGGGCTGGGCTGGGCTGGGCTGGGCTGGGCTGGGCTGGGCTGGGTTGGGCTGGGCTGGGCTGGTTGGGGTGGTTGGGTTGGGTTGGATTAGGTTAGGTAAGTTTAGGTTAGTTTAGTTTAGGATAGATATGAATACCTATTTTTTGTAAGTTGAATTATTTTTTTCATTTTGTAGCATCATATGCCTTCCATCTTTGAACTGCCATATTCAAGCACCAGAATAAGTATGGACTTGAACCTTTTCCAGTCTGGATGCCTGTATGGAAGTTGTGCAAAATCATGCAGTTGAAGGTATTGTAACCACAAATAAGAGCTCATGACTCAAGTCTCAACTTGTCCATAATTGGTTATCTTGATGTATACTTGTAGACCCTTCCTCTTACTTGGCACACAGGCATGGTGTCACAGTGTTCTAAAATTGGATTTCAATTGGGTGTCCCAATAAAAAAAATATGAAGACAAAATGAGATAGATTTAGTCTTTCCGCAAAACTGCATAATGCCATTTTTACCTCAGATTTTGTCAGAACCTTCACAGGATCTGAAATGAAATGATGTAGAGTAGATGCATCAACTGTCAAGTCATGCGTAACCTGGCAGCTGGCTGTTGAATCAAACTTTTGACATATTTTTTAGCAAAGATGAAATAAAGCCACTTGTCATATTTTTAGGATGAAAACATTTTCCCCATCATGTGTGGTTATTCACCTAAAATTCTGAAACATGGAACACTGTCATACCAGCATTCCATCATGTCAACCAGCATTCCGCAGCATGTTAGCAGAAGCAGCAGCATGTTATAAGTATATGAAAGATCCAAATAGGTTGTAGGTTGGTAGGTATTGGTACTAAGTTTAACTTAATAGGTTAGTAGGCAAGGTTAGGATTAATTTTAGTTGAGCATCAAGATAACCATTACGAACAAGTAACAAAATCCTTACCTACCCTTGAAAGCATTGCTTCAATCACATCATCACGAAGAACCAGACAAAATTTTTGCACATTCTTACACTATTTGACATCCTGAATCCAGATATGATGCTTTCATGTGGCGCAAATACAAGAAAAACGAATAATCAAACCCGTGCGTATTCGTATCAACGGCGCCACAATTGTAGATCAGACCTTTTCTGAACAAATGCCACCACAATTTTAATTGATAAGGGATTAAAATGGCATGAGCATCAACATCTTGATTTTTTCTAAAAGATAGCGATAACTGATAACTAATAACTTACCATTCATTTTGAAATCACGGCGGTAGGTACACCAACACATGGCACTGAAAACAGCAAAAGACGGAATGGCGGAATGTCGTATGGAGCCCTAAAACGCAGCTCGAATTGAGCCCGAAAAGGAAGACGAACTGATGCCGCTTTCGGGGCTAATGTACTTTGAGCCCGAAAAGGGCGCCTAACTGATCCCGATTTTAAAATCATACAGATTTGAGCCCTGTTTTGGCACTCATATGAGCCCTTATTCAAAAATGTTCTCAAAGTGTTTTCTGAGTGCAGCGGCGCCACCCTCAGCAGTCTCAGCTGAGCAGTCCAAACAGACTGCCGGCGCTGAGCGCCACCCTCAGCACTCAGCAGTCTCAGCAGCGGTCTTAGCAGCAACCCAAATTGACTGCCAGTGGCCTGAGCGTCGACTCGGCGGCTGTAGACTCAGGGGCTGTCGACTCGGCTGCTGTCGACTCAGGGGCTGTCGACTCGGCGGCTGTCGACTCGGCTGCTGTCGACTCAGGGGCTGTCAACTCGGCGGCTGTCGACTCGGCTGCTGTCGACTCGGGGGCTGTCGACTCGGCGCTACCCAGTGGCAGTTGCTGCTGCCGCGGTCGCCCCAGCTGGTGGGTTCGCGGGGGCTCGTCCTCATGGCCCATTGAACAGTGAGCACTCTGCCTGGCTGGGAGGGTCAACAGCCAACTGACCTCGTCTGCGGTGCGCCTGTTCAAACGCTCTTGACATTGGTTTGGCGTGGGCGGGCCAAACACTGGGCCAGCGGCTGGGAGCGGCGCGACTCGGTCCAGCCGGCTGGGCTAGCAGCGGAGCACCCCGCGCAGCCGGCCCGGCGCCCGACCGGACCACCACCGGACCACCAGCTACGGCCGGCGCCCGACCGGACCACCAGCTACGGTCCGGCGCCCGACCGGACCACCACCGGACCACCAGCTACGGCCGGCGCCCGACCGGACCATCAGCTACGGCCGGCGCCCAGCCACGGCCCGGCGCCCGACCGGACCACCAGCTACGGCCGGCGCCCGACCGGACCACCACCGGACCACCAGCTACGGCCGGCGCCCGACCGGACCACCAGCTACGGCCCGGCGCCCGACCGGACCACCACCGGACCACCAGCTACGGCCGGCGCCCGACCGGACCATCAGCTACGGCCGGCGCCCAGCTACGGCCGGCGCCCGACCGGACCACCAGCTACGGCCGGCGCCCGACCGGACCACCAGCTACGGCCGGCGCCCGACCGGACCACCAGCTACGGCCGGCGCCCGACCGGACCACCAGCTACGCCCGGCGCCCGACCGGACCACCAGCTACGCCCGGCGCCCGACCGGACCACCAGCTACGGCCGGCGCCCGACCGGACCACCAGCTACGCCCGGCGCCCGACCGGACCACCAGCTACGGCCGGCGCCCGACCGGACCACCAGCTACGCCCGGCGCCCGACCGGACCACCAGCTACGGCCGTCGCCCGACCGGACCACCAGCTACGGCCGGCGCTACGGCCGGACCACCAGCTACGGCCGGCGCCCGACCGGACCACCAGCTACGGTCGGCGCCCGACCGGACTACCAGCTACGGCCGGCGCCCGACCGGACCACCAGCTACGGCCCGGCCCGACCGGACCACCAGCTACGGCCGGCCCCCGACCGGACCATCAGCTACGGCCGGCGCCCGACCGGACCACCACCGGACCACCAGCTATGGCCGGCGCCCAGCTACGGCCCGGCGCCCGACCGGACCACCACCGGACCACCAGCTACGGCCGGCGCCCGACCGACCACCAGCTACGGCCGGCCCCCGACCGACCACCAGCTACGGCCCGGCGCCCGACCGGACCACCAGCTACGGCCGGCGCCCGACCGGACCACCAGCTACGGCCGGCGCCCGACTGGACCACCAGCTACGCCCGGCGCCCAGCCACGGCCCGGCGCCCGACCGGACCACCAGCTACGGCCGGCGCCCGACCGGACAACCAGCTACGGCCGGCGCCCAGCCACGGCCCGGCGCCCGACCGGACCACCAGCTACGGCCGGCGCCCGACCGGACCACCAGCTACGGCCGGCGCCCGACCGGACCACCAGCTACGGCCGGCGCCCGACCGGACCACCAGCTACGGCCGGCGCCCGACCGGACCACCAGCTACGGCCCGGCCCGACCGGACCACCAGCTACGGCCGGCGCCCGACCGGACCACCAGCTACGCCCGGCGCCCGACCGACCACCAGCTACGGCCGGACCACCAGCTACGGCCCGGCGCCCGACCGGACCACCAGCTACGGCCGGCGCCCGACCGGACCACCAGCTACGGCCGGCGCCCGACCGGACCACCAGCTACGGCCGGCGCCCGACCGGACCACCACCGGACCACCAGCTACGGCCGGCGCCCGACCCGACCACCAGCTACGGCCCGGCGCCCGACCGGACCACCAGCTACGGCGCTCCACCAGGACCAGCGATCCTCCGTAGAGTGTCCGTCACAGGTTCCTAGAATTTCTGGAGGTGATGGGCTTAATTTCAAGGGCAAGCCAGACATTCCAGACAGGCAGGTATTCGGTAGGTGATGGGGGCACTGTCAATGAGAATCACTTACCTACCTATGTTGACTGTTACGTGATTGTTGTTTGTTGGCCGTTAGGGTAAAGAAAGAATAGGTAGGTAATGAAAGTAAGAACTGAGCATCATCATTAGGAAAATGAAGATTAAAAATGTCAATCCAGATTATCATGTTTACAAAGGAATACCCGCAGTACCTAGAGTTTTCTCTTTTTATATTCATTAGATCCGAATGATCAAATTATGAAGTCAATTGATTGCCTTAATCTTTACTGGAAGTGTGAGCAACATGCAAAGGTAAAAGTACCTTCGTTCTTAGCTAGTTAGCGGCACACGCCACGGTGCAATGTTTTGGCTGCTTCTGCAAATATTGATGAAAGCGCGTGAAGCACAGATCATCTAGAAAGCAGTGCTTTTACTTACTTTCCTGAAATGTTAGAATGCCAGTGAGCTTCGAAAGTGACTTTGGTCAAGTGTTATCGATGGTTTAGGTTCAATAATTAATTTAATAACTATTAGGCGTTAGCAAAGTGTTTTTTAAGGACCCCGAGTTCTCGCACATTTATGCAAAAGCTGTCTGAGATCAGTAGGTACATACATACCTTTGTCTTGACAGGCAAGAAAACAGCCCTTTCAGTATTTACCAATCATGTTCTTCCGTGGCGTGCTAGATACCGCTTGTCGCTAGATGGCCGAGCTAGGCGTTGCCCCCCCCCCCCAGCGGGGCGTGAAATATATGTGTCATGGAGTGGCGCGGGTCAGGAGCAGAGCGGTTCACCGCCGCGCCGCGCCGGGGCCGGGAGAGGAGCTCCGTGCAGACCAGCACCCTCACCGAGCGGTAGCGCCGCGGACGACGAGGCCGTACCGTGCTGCGGCGATCCTGTCGAGATCGGGCCGCGCCATGTTTAATGCATGAGCCCTTCCTCCGGATGCAGGCAGGAGCAGCGGCGTGGCCATGAGCCCTGTCCCATCGGCCGGCAGCGGGCCACGGGCGGCGGTAAGGCGCCGGTAGACATAGTGGACAGTGGACAGAGGACAAAGTGGACACTGGACAGTGGACAATGGTGGACAGTGGATATAGCGGACATAGCGGACTTGGCTGGCATAGTGGATAGTGGACAATGGACACACAACAGTGGACACTGGACACTGTGGACAAAGGAGCGTGGACAACAGACAGAGTGGACAGAGTGGACAGAGTAGATACAGGAAAGTAGACACTGCGCAGTGGACACTGCACGGCTGTCCTGTGTAAAGCCATACGGATCAACTGAAATGCAACATAACCTTTTTCGGTCAGGCCATGGCGCTGACCTGAGGTCAAATTTTCAAGTTGACTCTTCAAGGTCCAATTATAGTCCGTTCGACACGCCTCAACGAGAGGAACACGATGCAGTTAAAAGTTACCACATGCAAGCTTTGTGTCAAAAGTTATTTTTAAGAAATATTGTTGCCACTAAAACGTCTACATATATTGACAGTTTTCGCCCTCTGGATGCTAAGCTGTTGGCCTCGGGTCAAGTCTGAGGGCAGTGTGCAGGAAAAGCGTTAAGAGAGCTATTAACTGCGCTTTTCTGCGGCGCTGCAGCTCTATCCGTTCCTGAGCTATGCGCCCCCTTGCCGAAAATTGTCGAACTGGGCGAAATTTGACATTTGGTGACCTCTAATGATCTGACATTTGACTTGACCTAAAAAATGACCAACATACATGCTTTCAATGTCAGTACGTCAGTGGTAGTTTCTGCGTGCTTTTTGACGCTCTTTCGAATGCTGCTCAACGCGTTTCGCTACGTGGCCAATGAGCCGAGCTAGACGGGAGTGTTCAAATACCTCTCCCCGGCCGTGTATTCTGTGCGTTTCTCAAATGCTGCGTACGACAGAAGTGTACGGAAACATTGTAATTGTTCATGACGCGGTTCATGCGACCGGCAGACCGCTTTCTGCATGGTCCATCCGATCCGCATCTTAAAGGTTACCGACTTCTGCATTGCAAAGACAAGCTAGCTATAAAAATCGTGTTACTGTATCGTAAGCTATGTGTATTGTATTAATTCGTATATGATGTAAGATAAAAACACCAAAACCACCCAACGTTTCGTGTTATTCACTTTTTCAAGGGTGATATGACACATTTTACCTATCGAGTCAAGTACGTTTTTTCGGTTTCGTTCGAATATAGCGCGGGCACTTTTTCACAAATTTCCTCTGTCTTGCATGACATATTCACACATACATACACACATACTACAAATTAACGTCTTTCCTAGCCAACAGAGCAGACACTGAAGCTAGTCTGAAGAATCCACTCGAAGTGTTCAAAACATCACCTTTCGCAATAAACGCTGCTTCTATAATTCTCCGTTGGGTTTTAGAAAAGTTTTGATCTACATGTGTAGCCCGTGTCCAATCAGGTAAATGCCCTTCTTTCTCAGCGTGAATAACAAATGCATTAGAAAGTCTGTGATTACGTAAATCCCCCCTGTGTTCACGGACCCGTGTTTTGAGACCCCTACCAGTTTCCCCGTAGTACACCCGCGGGCACCCACCACATGGAATTTTGTAAACTACGCTGTCTCTGTTGCGAGACTGTTTCCTTTTTTTACGCATCATCCCACCTATCTTCTGCCCCCCTACAGAGACTATGCCCAGCGCAGGACCTATCAGTTTCTGAACCGTTTCATTCAAAGGAGAATGCGGAGCTATTACCATTGGTTTGGTTTCTGCCACAGGCTGATCAGCTACAGCTGAGGGCTGGTTATCTGAGGTGACAGATCGGGACCATATCTTCTTTGCCTTGTCTCTCAGAGATAAAAGCATGATTAAAGGGAATTTAAGTTTCATAAACGTTTGAACCACATAATCGATCTCGTCACGTAAAAAGTCTTCGGAACATATTCTGAAGGCGCGCAAAAAGAAACCAATAACGACCCCGGATTTAACTCTCTGACTATGCCCTGAAAAGTAATGTATAAGGTCATCCTTGTTTGTTGGCTTTCGGTAAACAGTGAACTTAAGTGAGTCCCCCGTTCTGATCAATAGCGTATCCAAGAAGGGAAGCCTGTCGTGTATTGTATTCCCAGTAAAACGTACCATGGCTTATTGGAACATGAACTCATAGATAAGCAAGCTTTTCTGAACTTCTTTTGATAAAAGAATTAAAACAAAATCGCAAACACTTTTGTCTTATAGTGCAGCTATCAAAACCCGCAACTATAAACCATTATTTTCAAACAACCGCAACTGTGAGAGATAACACATGTAAGTGTCAACCCAGTCCTGTTACATTAGAGGAGCGAGTCCAAAATCTCCCGTCCAGCTTTGCGGCGTCAGTGCGGAGCAGCAGTCCCAGTTTTTACACCGAGCCCAGATATACGTCAGTACATCACTGACCAGTGTGACACGTCAGTACATCACTGACCAGTGTGACATTGACACGTCAGTACATCACCAGAGTGACATTGAAATGCCAGTACCTGAGTCCTGACCAGCGTGAATTTTCGAATTATACGTCCAATATTAAAAAAAAAAACATGTGTCACATGATCTATACAAGCATTTTCTTACTACTTGTTAACTGGGCTGACCTAGCTTTAACCTGAAACATACCGAGTAAAAGATGTCTACAGTACTGTAGATACCCACAGAGTATCTACAGGATATTTTTATGGGTGTGTAAACCAAATATGGACGTGATGTGACTCCTACATGGCGGCAGCCGGAGTCCGAAGTGTGAAAATGGCTAGATACTGTTATTTTTCTCCTTGACCTGACCTGTATTCGACCAAGGGCTCTGTAGAGGCCCCATGTCACTCGCGTTATGGAATACACCCTAGTCATGCGTGGGTTTACCCACATTTCTTATAAAACAGCCTGCAGGTACAGATTGTCTGAAGAAGAAGGCGTCTCGAAGATTACTGTGGTCCTTCAGTCGAAATCAAATGGAGCCTGCAAGCAGCTAATTAGGGGGTGTGGGACGCGGAACGGTGCCGGCGCTGTGTTGGGACCTGCAGCGACTAATTCTAGCATGGCAGTGGGGTCCCCTGTCCCGTGCTGAGATGCGGCGGCAGCGTCAGCGAGCCGCCTGCAGTGGGCCGGCACACACGGTCAGCGAGCCGCCAGCAGTGGGCCGGCACACACGGCCCGATTTGGCGGACCTCACCAGTCACCGGAGACCCGCCGTACCTATGTACATAGTGCCTGCTGGGAGCGCGCACCCAACAGCACATTACATATATACCTGGCAGCCGGAGGGCACAACGCAACCATATGGTCTGCTTGGGCTCAGTTTGCTGAACGTTTTGAATATTTCGTCTTTTCATATGGTCTACATTGCTTCTATATATGCTGCACTGGAAAGTTTTTGCTCCTTCCTGGAGCGTTAGTCTGCTTGCAGAGAGCGAACGAGGCACAGAAACGTTTTTCTTTTGTAGCCACGCACTGGCGAGTAGACTTTTTATCTACCTTCGCGAAGAGAAAAAGCTATCTTCTGTTTATATTAAAAAAGCTGACTCCTTTCGCCAGTGTAAATGAAAAGGATTTGTTCGCTGGTGCGTGGTAAAAACGTCTGCGTGCCTGGTACTACTCTCTCCAAGCATTCGACAAGAACGCTCCCAGAAAGAGAGCCTACAAAAGTTCACGGTGTATGGACGGTAGCAATTCAATGTTAATCGAACTTAATTGTTTGAATAACTTCCGCGAATTGATCGAAGCGGATTGTTGAATAATAACTGAAGGGAATTGTTAGTAATGACGGCAATAAGTTACAAAAAGATACCGTCATTTGGCTACACGTATCTTACGCCTCCTAATTAGTTCGCACAAACAAGTCTGGCAAAAACGAGGGGTCTGTCCATTTTCATTCGGCCTATTGGTTTGGCGGTGATTACAACTCCGATGGGTGGCGCGATGTGGCAATCTGCTGGCCATTCATATTCAGCGAATGATCGACAAAAGCTCAGACGGTGTGCACTGTGAATGTTAAGTATCGTTATCGACCTCAACCTTCACATACTAATGGCAAAACGATCTGACTCCTTGTCCCCAAATAAGACATGAAAAGCCGAATCCACTGAGATCGCCACAGGCTTCTGCGCCCACGGCTCGGGTGGGGATCGGAACTGACTCCTGCACCCGCGGCTCGGGTGGGGATCGGAAGTGACTCCTGCACCCGCGGCTCGGGTGGGGATCGGGACTGACTCCTGCACCCGCGGCTCGGGTGGGGATCGGGACTGACTCCTGCACCCGGGGCTCGGGTGGGGATCGGAACTGACCCCTGCACCCGCGGCTCGGTTCGGTCCACTCATATTCATTACCGTGCAAATGCGGGCATGCATGAATTGTTTCGCCCAGCTTTGGTAAAAATAGGTGTACTATTTATTGTTTATGAGTAAATGCACAATGCTCATCTATGCATGCAATCCGACGCAATTACCCAGCTGACTGAGGGGAGCAACCCCGTGACTTGCTAGGGGGGGGGGGGAAGGAGGGATCATAACCCGCGCTCCACTGGGGTATAACGCTCCCCACTGCACTGGGAAAGGGGGCTATTTAAAGACCCCTCCTAACTCCGAAACTACTGGACCGATTATCAAAACACAAGCGGTGTCTGATAGCCCTGGGCAAATTGTCGGACGAAACCTAATTTCATTGACCTTAAGGTCACCGATGATGTCACAGGTCAGGTCAAAATACAATTATCAATGTTTGACTTTAAACAATTTGGCTCTGGCCGCCAGCTTACAAGCCAGATCATGCTCATTTTTGGTTTACACACTCGTGAATAGATACTTTAGATACTCTGAGCTTGCCAAGCTTATACTTTCATTTTAAGGTCAAGGCCAGGTCATCCTAGGCCACGGAAATTTTATATCATGCATAGGTCACGCGACACATGTTTTATGGTCCACTTAGGCCATGAATTTCGAAATCAGTGTATAGTTGTGTCATTCGAGGTCATTTTCAGCAGAATATAGCTGAGGTCAGGTGACTTTTAGGTCAAAAATGTCAAATCTTTAACACGCGCACCGACGGGGGGGGGGGCGGATATCCGCCCCCCTGAGGTTTTTCGCAAATAGCGGGACAACCGCGGCGTGTAGCGCCGCAAAATTTGGTACGACAATTCTCTCATCAATTTTACACATGGTGTGCAAGTTTGAACCTCCTAACTTTTAAGGGCAGGTCACCAGGTCACTTTGAATGACCCAACCTCAAGTCATTTTTTTTGCAATTTTGTAACCGTGCCACAGCTACAGTAGATGTCGGAGGCCTTTGAAAGTCGCAGGATGTTATTAGGTAATTAGTAGCTACAATTTGTATATCTCGGAATTTTGATATCGATGACCTAAGGTCAGGTCAATTTCTCGACCTCCCCATTATAAGTCAATGGGGGGAAAATAAACTCCCTGTTTTTACCACTAAAACGGGTTGGAATGGCCCCATATACCATACATGACTTCATATACGATCAACCTTCACTACCTTGAGGTCTGTTTTGCTGTAAGGTCATGTGACGTCATCAAAGATCACCAAAGGTTTTTTTGCCAATAACTCCGTACAGGAACAAGATACAGCCGCGCGAATGGTCTCATTGTGTTCAGCTCGTCAAGACGCATCGAATGATATACATGATGACCTCGAGGTCACCTGACCTTAGGTCAACCTTTGACCTTGACCTTTCGAGGTCAACATACATACATATCTTTGATGATGCCCTTAGTTTGTTCCTATCTTGCCTAATTCGAAAGTTATTCGAGAAAAACTCTCCATATCTAGCGCCGTCATTTTGACTTTTTTGACCCCTGTGACGTCATCTTGACCTGACCTGAAAATGACCTTTGTAAAAATTGTAGACCTTGTCCGTGCGTATCCGATGACGTTTACCGCTTGTCGCTATCTTGCTTCGTTCTCGAGATCTCAGGGGGGGGGGCGGTCATCCGCCCCCCCCCGTCGGTACTAAGTTGGCGCCCGTGTCGGTGCGCGTGTTAAAAAAATAAAAAAAAAGTGTCTATCGGATGCAGTGTGAGCTCAGGAACACGATGGTGATATCTGTATTGGTGTGCGATGTTAAAAATGTACTGAAAATTGATTTGCAAAAATTTACCATAGTGAAATTTTGACCATAATGCGTATAACTTAGCTATCTTACTATGATAGGATATCGATAATTAAGATAAGATAAGATAAGATAAGATAACTTAGCTAAGATAACGAGGTAAACCTTTCATGGGTTTATAATCGGTATGTGCTCTCTCGCCCCGTAGCCACGGGGGCTGGGGATGCAGCAGTCAGCCGTGGCCGCAGCCGACCGATGCAGACCTCTATGACAGGGTAATTTTTCCCGGCCGAAGGCAGGGGCATGGGAAGCGGGGTATATCCGCACCAGCTGCCGCTGCCTCTCGGCAGCCCTCGGCGACTCGGCATAACACTCGTGGAAACTGGACAGCACGGATACTGGGACGGGCCGACTCGGCACGGGACCGCCGCGCCGGGCCGGGCCGGGCTGATCCTGGCCCGCTGCGGTGAGCGCTGCGGCCGCCGCGCCGGGCTGCGGGCTGAGCCAGGGCTGCAGCCACGCGATGGACGATGTGGTTACCTCCTAAGATGGCTAAGATTACCGACTTGACACAGCCAGTCATTAATTCACTGACCGCGGCGTAAGAAGCAAGCCATAAGTACGTGGCATCAACAATATCGAAAGTACAAAATATATGTGCAGAAAACTGGGCTTGGATAATAAGTGATTAGATAGTTTCTTGCATTTGGTGGTTATTGTTTTATCGATTTAGCCGTGGCCTTGACACGACCGATCAAGGTTCCCATACGCCAGCCACTTTTACTGGAGAGTCCTTCATCCAAGCGGATCTGCAGCATTGCTAAGATGCCGCCAAGGCTATCACAGAGGAGCAATTCACCGATAATTTCTCGTCTCTGTATTGGCGGACGGGGCGCTGCGGTGTTCCATCGCCGGGACCTGAGGGGACCTTTCCGTTCCGCTCGGCGGGCCGGCAGCTCCCAGTGCGACACGGTGCCGGCGGCGCAGCGGCGGGGCACAGCCGGGCACAGCGAGGCGGGGCACCGCGCCGGCCGCCGCCAATGTCAGTGACCTTTGCGACCGAGTGCTGTGCCGCATCTGCAGATCGGTCGCCAGATTACCCACCGGTCGACTGGCGCGGAAGGTCGCCATCGGATAGCCGGCTACACTGCAGCGCGGTCCTGGCCAAACCGTGTAAAATGCTCCAAAGCCAGGCGCGGATACAAGGGGAGGGGGCATGGGGGCCATGCCCCCCCCCTTGGCCGATTTTTTTCAAAAATAAAATAAAAAGTTAAAAAGTTAAAAAGCTGAAAAGGGGGCCTCCTGAAAATAAAGTGGCCGAAATCCGATGAGTTTTTTTTTTAACCTACCCAGTACCCACTTAGTTATTTCTTAGAAGACTAGCTGAGAAGACTTCTTTGTTAGAAGATTGGTAAAGCTTTTCATAACTTGGAGGTCTCTTATACTCACAGAGATGACCACTTTTACAGGGCCTCCTAACCTGCACAGAGGGCCTCCAAGCCTGCACAGATGTTGAGATGTTGCCTGAACAGCTAGATAAGCTCAATAGACGCAGTTTTTTTTTTGGGGGGGGGGGGCAACAAGTGGGAAGATGGGGCCTCCAACAGGTGGGATTATGGGGGGGGGCCTCCTGGTTTCTAATGGCCCCTCCCTTGGAGATTTTCTGGATCCGCCCCTGTCCAAAGCTTTACCTAATCCCAGACACAGCTAAGGCTGAACACCAAAAATAGTTTCTTCTCAGTACATATCACGTATTTCGGAGTAGGTAACTGAGTGTCACATCGGCTCATTGTTACTTCTAGCAAATTGGAAGACGAATACAGTTCTACGGAAATGTGATTACACAATACACATTACACATACTCCTTTTGTAAGGGTAAGAATTTTATTTCTAATTGCTCATAACTCGGCAGCCCACGAAAAATGAAAAGTTCAATTATACCTAATAGGTAACATAGGTAGCTGTATTGTATTTTTGTGTAAAAGTATCGTATTAAATAACGTTACGGGTTAAATCGATGCAGCTCGTCACGGGGAGTCCTATGGCGTTCTTAGCTTTAAGCTACATGGTCTACAGCCGCTAAAACTTCAGTTTGAAAATTTCACATGATCAATTTTGATTTTTTTTTTCGCCATAAGCATACCAAAATCGATCTTGAATTGGATGTGTCGTTGGATGACCTATTCTAAGCACATATTCCTTCTTTTAAAATTTATGAAAAATGTTTGTTTTTTATAGGGTATTATACCTACCTCATAAATATTATCCTTTGATTCTTTAGCAGAAAATCCGGAATTTTGACGTTTCAGATGGCAGTTTTGTAGCCCTATTAGTTAATTCAAAACCTTTCTGTGTTTAACCTTTTCTCTATCTTTCAAACTGTAGGCGTGACAGCTCTTCCCGAAAAGCCTTTTCGGGTCCAAAATGGCGGGCCTTGGCGTCATTCCGACGTAATTTAAAGCAAACCAATCATAACCTCCTTTCAAAAGGTGTAAAAATTGATGCCTGGAAAGATCCTGAAAGTTTGGTGACGATATCTGCAACACTTATAGGATATATCAACAGAAAGGGAGAGGGGGGGGGGGGCAAAGCCAGCCGCCAGCGGTAAGATGTTTTGGTTAACATGTTCAGGTGGTGAAGATGCTTGACGCGTTGGAAATGTTGGAGTTTTTGTGTGGAAATAATATGACATGACGTCAAATCAGACATTATTTTCTCAAAATAGCTTAAGCTGAAATTGTTGAAAGTTTCAGGGTCAATTTGATGTTGGATAAGGCATACATAATTTTACTTAGCTCACCTAAAGCTCTTACAATATATTGCAGAAACACGACACATTCCCCCCCCCCCCCCCAACGTGCTATAAGGGAACGCCTTTTCAACGCTAGTAATGACATTATCAACGGAAGCATGTGTGTATGATGTGTGTTGCCTGATCAATGGCTAAAGAAATAAAGGTATAATCTACATGCTCTCAGCACTACAGCTACCGCCGCCCTGACCGGTCGGCTTTGGTGGGCCATCTCAGCGGATCAACAGCTGAAACACCGTGCCAGCCGCCATCATCCAGCAAAAGCCCGCTTTTCAGCCAGCAAACGTCCCGTCCCAGCTGTTCAGCAAACGCCCGTCCCAGCTGTTCAGCAAACGTCCCGTCCCAGCTGTTCAGCTAACGCGCAGTGGCCAGTTGTTCCGCCGCCGCCAGCCGTCCCCCGCGGCGCGGCTCGTGTCAATTTACGGGGCCATTACGGGCCGGCACGCTATATGCCGCGGCTCCGACCGGCTGTTTACGGCTCATTAGCACGTGCAGTGTATGTATGTAGCGGCCCGGGGCGGCGCGGGTGCTAGTGGCCGGGAGCCGCCGCGCCGCGGACGGCTGCAGTCTCCAGTCGGAGCCCCCCTCCCCCCCCCCCCCCGACTGGTCGGTGGGGCGCCGCGGGCCGAAAGGCTGACCGCCGTCCCTCCCCCGACAGGGAGCCGTCACGCGCCCAAGGTCACCGGGCGCATCTGCCACTTGAGGCGAGATGTGACCCCCCTCCCCCTCCCCCCGGCGATCGAGGGGAGGGGGATGGCAGGGCGGGCTGCAGCGGGCTGTGGCCTGTGCTGCCCATTTACTCACGACAGCCACACCGGGGCCTTGAAAGGTCGCATGCCTCACGCATGATACATCCATTAGAATGCTGAGTCACGGCGCCGCTACTCCCTGGTCCGCGGGGAGATATTCATGCGTGACTCAATTGACACGGAATGACTACACGAACGGCGCTGCCAGCGCGGCGCTCTGGGGGCTTATTGGCGATGGCTCAAATCGCGTTACAGATGCATAGCTCATATTTGGCTTAGGTACACGTCACACGACCTTCACTTCATGCCATATGCTGCAGCACATCAATGTACCTTTACAGGCCAGGTCAGGTTGGTCACTGATTTTGACGCCAAGCCCATATTGAACCTCAACACGGCCCTAAAAAGCAAACTCCTCGCTCCTCGCAACTGGTTTATCTGATTTCCTTTCCTTCCATATCGGTCACCTAGAAACATACCGGCCACGTGACGTCACCGTTATGCCTAACGTATTGGGAATGTGGTGGGAAATACGGAAAATTCTTACACATCAAAGGGAATAATCTAATTCTACAACATTTACCGCAATTTTTCTTACTTTGATCAAAAGGCCGTAAGCCCGTTATTTTAGACCTTGCGTCATCGCGTGACGTCATATATGGCGTCATCAAGGTTAAGATGATTTGGGGTAATGATCGCCCCTATTGACGTTTACCCAGCAGGGAAAAGGGAATCGATAGGATTCCCTGCCGTTCGGAACCTTATTGAACTAGAGCTTCACGGAAAATAACGAGCGTGTTGGTGATGGCCATTGTATGAGGGTGATACCCAACTTTACGGTCTACATAGTTTACTGGTAAGTGGTAAACCTTATGCGTGAAAAGGAACTACTATGGACGTCAAACCCCTTGAGACCCCACTTTTTTGCGATAATTTTTAAATGCGTCAACTCTCGTTGACAATATTCTGGCAATGTGTGTTTCAGAACCTGCCGAAACTTTTATTACTAAGGTATTTTGACGCCAAACGATTATTAAAGGTACTTCTCATTCACTCGTAATGTTAAATTTCACGGAACGAATCTGCTGTTTGGGTAGAGGCTACGCGCTCATGGGGCGGAGCCACGTAATGACGTCAGCGCTAAGCTCCGCCCTACCCCTCCGGCGCTCCTTGCCCGGCGACCGGTCACTCGCGTCTCTCGCTCCATTCAGGCTTGATGGTGGGCGGTAGCTGGTAGCGGTAGCGGGCGCTGGTAGATGGCATTTAGAGTAGATGGCGCTGGTGGCGGGGCTCGAGTGTGGCCGAGCGCAAGCCTCTGCCCGGGCCTGAATTGACCTTAACATTACGAGTGAATGAGAAGTACCTTCCATAATCGTCTGGCGTCAAAATACCTTAGTAATAAAAGTTTCGGCAGGTTCTGAAACATACATTGCCAGAATATTGTCAACGAAAGTTGACGCATTTAAAAATTATCGCAAAAAAGTGGGGTCTCAAGGGGTTTGACGTTCATAGTAGGTGAAAGGAAGCATTAATTATTTGAGAAATTGAACCTTATTTGAGCAATATTGCTCAACTATTTGAGCATTATTCAAAATATATCGAACGCTCACAAATTCAAATTCGATGTTTTCTTTTTTCAAATGCGCCACGATCATGACATTGCAGAAATCGCATTTTACCTGCTTGTTTGCAACTAGTGCCGAGCCATTCAAACGGACGTAAGTGACAGATTGGCTGTAACTGGAACAATATGACACTTTTAGAACTTCTATGCATATCATTAAAATCAGCAGAGCCTAAACAATCCAGAAATAGCAAAAACATGCCGATTCCCTTCAATTTTTAAATTCTGATAACTCCTTTAATTGCAATTTAAATCCTCGAATAAGCCGTTTATTTAGTGTATCATTGCTTATTTCTAGGTGATGTGGGCAAATAGCAAGACGTCAATCCGTAGAGGATAAAATCGTATGTGTGCAGTTGTTGGATGAGGAGAAACAATGGCCAACCGGACCTGGGCGCCGCTTCTTTGTTCAACGAGACCGTGCTAGGTAAGGCTAAATTGAAATGATGATGCATGCAAAGGAACTAGACGTAGCAATACTATTCGAGCAAAGCACTATTCAAAATATATCATTTCTATTCACGAACTCAAATCATATGTTTGTCTCAAAATACGCCACGTTTGGAAATCGCAGATTCCCTAATTGTTTAGGTACAAATAGTGCTGACTCAATCTAACAAGAGTGACAATTAAGATGATTGTAACTGAAAAAAAATCAAGCACTTATAGAGCGCGTATGAATATTATAAAAATCAGCAGTGCCAGCGCAATCCAGCAATAGCCGCGCCAGTGTTCAGCGGTGGCACGGGGGCCAATACCTTACGAAACACACTGGCGAACATGGTCTTATCGGCTCCCCAAGTGCCAGAGTTTCGACATTAGCATGCCAGACACTCGCGCTCAGAGGACCACAACGCTGCAATTTACGCGGAGGCTACCAAGTCTGAGCCTGTGGTCCCGCGGCCCATGTTCTTCGCAGTCACTGTGCAATCAGAAGGCATTGCACATTTTCATTCTGTAACAAGATATCTGCCCATAAGGTTTAATGTGAAAAAGGACCAGTCACACACTCAGTAGGTACCTAGTTTATAGTTATGTACAATAATTCACACAGCACATAACCCCTCGCCGGCCGAGGGGGGGGGGGGAGAGCGGGTGCCGCCCCCATATAGTTTTTTTTTTCGCGATAACTCCGAAGACGCTGGTGATAGAGAGCTCAAAATGGGCATGCCTGACCTTTGATTCAAGCCGGATTTTCTGACACCAATCGCGTTTTCGGATCAGGTCAGGTCACTGACCTATGACGTCATAAGTGAACCTCTGTACGGTCTTCAGATGTCGCAACTTCGCAACGCCCTCACTGCCAGAAGAGCTTTCACAGGGAAACGAAACTTGTAGGATCTAGTATCCATTACGGGTCTCACAACTTTTTTATCTCGGATTTTTCCTAAATATCATATGAGCTCAGGTCATTTTCGTGACCTCACCATTATAAGTCAATGGGGAAAAATGAAAACTGCTCTTCTGGCGCCGGGAACGATCTCCAACTATCTCAAGCACATAGAATCGTGAGTTGATGCACTCCTTGCAAGGTTAGATGCGTTACTTTTGCAATGTTGACCTTGCTTGACGTCATTTGTGACGTCATCAATGTCATATTGGTTTTTGTTAATAACTCCTGATCAAATTGAGCTAGCGAGTCGGGAAAGCCACCAATGGACTCAGGAAGACCTGCCAAATCGAAGGATATGCGACATGACCTCTTTCGACCAGCTTCGTGACCTGGGGGCGCTGTCGCGCTGACCTGACCGTGACCTGAGGTCAACACCCTAAGTTGACCTGACCCAAACAAAAAGCATATCATTCGACGCGCCTGAGCGAGGCGAACATGATGCTGCAAAATCGTGGCTCTGTGGCCGATTTTTGCAAAGTTATTCACCAAAAACGGAACCGTACCTTGGGGCACTTGACCTGACCTCAGAGGTGAGCAGTTGACCTAGGACCTTAAAATCGGGTATCAATCTCTGCGTCTCGTCACGGCGCACGTCTGAAATAACGTCTGAAATAATAACGTCTGAAAAAGTTTTGCATAGCATGTGCTCGTTCCGGTTTGTGATCGATCACATGAGTCATTTGCCAGCTGCTAGTGCCGCGCCGCATCAGGCCGGCGCGGTGGACGTCTGCATACAGCAGGCCACGGCAGAGATATGTATATCCAAGCAGGATGTATACTCACCGACCCGCTCCCGATAAGGCAGCGGATGGCTCGCTGCGGACGCCGGCCGAATGCAGTGGCCCAGGCCGGCAGACCGGCTCTGTGGCAGTGCCGCAGGCCGGCTGCTGTGTGCTCTGTGACAGTGCCGCACGCCGGCTGCTGTGTGCTCTGTGGCAGTGCCGCAGGCCGGCTGCTGTGTGCTCTGAAGCAGTGCCGCAGGCCGACTGCTGTGTGCTCTGTGGCAGTGCCGCAGGCCGGCAGACCGGCTCTGTGGCAGTGCCGCAGGCCGGCTGCTGTGTGCTCTGTGACAGTGCCGCAGGCCGGCTGCTGTGTGCTCTGTGACAGTGCCGCAGGCCGGCTGCTGTGTGCTCTGTGGCAGCGCCGCAGGCCGGCTGCTGTGTGCTCTGTGGCAGTGCCGCAGGCCGGCTGCTGTGTGCTCTGTGGCAGCGCCACAGGCCGGCTGCTGGGTGCTCTGTGACAGTGCCGCAGGCCGGCTGCTGTGTGCTCTGTGGCAGCGCCGCAGGCCGGCTGCTGTGTGCTCTGTGGCAGTGCCGCAGGCCGGCTGCTGTGTGCTCTGTGGCAGCGCCGCAGGCCGGCTGCTGTGTGCTCTGTGACAGTGCCGCAGGCCGGCTGCTGTGTGCTCTGTGACAGTGCCGCAGGCCGGCTGCTGTGTGCTCTGTGGCAGCGCCGCAGGCCGGCTGCTGTGTGCTCTGTGGCAGTGCCGCAGGCCGGCTGCTGTGTGCTCTGTGGCAGTGCCGCAGGCCGGCTGCTGTGTGCTCTGTGGCAGTGCCGCACGCCGGCTGCTGTGTGCTCTGAAGCAGTGGCGCAGGCCGGCTGCTGTGTGCTCTGTGGCAGTGCCGCAGGCCGGCTGCTGTGTGCTCTGTGACCGGTGTCGTACTAGGCGCGCGCGGCCTTGAATCTCGCTCTCACATCCACAGCGGGGCCACAGGAGCGGATAGTTCCGGAGCAATTAGATGAACAAATGTTGACGTCATGTGGTCTGATTGGCACGCGTAGGGCAACCGAAAAAATACCGATTTAAGTCGAAACCTTAACCGCTCCTGAAAATATGCGATAAATTTTAATAGCTGGTGAAAACATGATGGGATTGCATGCCATGCTGTTGAGATGACATGAGAAGCAGCGCGCATTCCCCTCAGCATTGAAATCGAGCCAGCTCACGGTAATGCCGATTACCGACATTATTGCCTTCAGCAGGCGGCATCCCTGCACATATGTACATTCAAGGTCAGCTTTGTCGTGCATAATGTTGCAGACAGGGAGCGCTAAGCCCGGATGCCGCCGCGGACCGCCGCGGACAATGCGCTGTCAGTTTTCTGTGCACCTTTGATGCGTGGCTGGCTCGGCTGGGCCGCCAGCTCCAATGCTGTGGCCTTAATGCTGAGCCACCGAGTGCTCAGTAAGTGGGTGTTCTCTGAAACAAACTGTAGGGTCTGGTTTCCTGTGTTGATGGCTCTGTTTTCCTTGGAACCGTTGTAAAAAAAATCGTGTAGCTCCTCCGCCACATCACCTCTGTTCCTCTTATACGGCCCTGCTCTGTTCTAGATTCGTTTGCATGCCCAGCATGTGTATGGCGTATTGTGTCCGACCCTGTGCACAATTCGTTCTTAACCAATATCAAATATTTATATTCAATGCAAAATGCAAAGCAGACAAGTGCATATATCTAAATGATAGATGCTTGATCTCAGTGGACAATACAGTTTTTGCTCCGGATTCCAGAAGATGTCAAATTGATTGAAAAAGAGACTTAAAGATTCGCGCTCCCATCGCAAAACATTTGGGAGGGAGCAAACGCAACTATTCGTCAGGGGGGAGGGGACGAAAATGCCCCGGGCCTACGCGAGTTAAAGAAAAATACATACAGTCCTCGCACTTAGAAGAGGGCCAAAGGGAACCACTCGGTTTTTCACGAATAATTCGCGTAAAAAGCGTCAATTGCAGCGATGTATTGTCAGCACCCTCGAGTTGATTAGCCCACGTCCCGTTGGGGTCTGCCGAGCAACGCGCCGGCAGGGGAGGTTGGGGAGGGGGGGGGGGGCATTTTGGCCCCCCAAGATCTCGAGAACCACACAACATAGCGACAAGCAACAAATGATGTTGGATAGCCCCAACAGGGAACTACCTTGTGACTCAATTTCATTGACCTCAGTCAAACCGATGACGTCACAGGTCGGGTCAAATGTCGAATTTTTACCGTCTACACGTATTTCAAGAAATGTATAGTAAAATCGAGTAAAATGCATTTCATTGAAAATCAACGATAGGACTTCTTCGTCAAACACATATTTTGCTATTTGAGGTCACTGATACTAGGTCAAGTCACAGAGGTTAGGTCACTGAGGGTCAAAATATGAAATATCATGTGATGTATGTTTCATGGTCCATTTTACATGCCAAATGCGATTATGTGGGTCAGGCAGCCTTTGGGGACAGTTAAGGTTATATTCTGGTGAAGGTCAGGTCAAGGTCAGGTCAAATTAGGTCAAATTTCAATAATGATATTTTGCACAAAATGAGTATCAGTTCGATGCAGCTCGTCACGGGGAGTCAAATGGTGTTCTTTGTTTTGCGCTACGTGATCTAAAACTGCTGAAAATTGAGTTAAAAAATTTGACGTCATTAATTTCGAAGTTTTTTTTCGCTATAACTTGGCCAAAAAAGAAGGCATCGATCTATTATTTGGTATGTAGATAGAAGAGAGCAGGGACTATCACATATATTCCGTTTTTCGAAATTTCAAAAATCTTTTGGATTTTTGTGTGTTTTTCTTAAAAAATCAACTTTTTAATTGGGGGAGGGGGGTCAAAATCCCATAGTTTTGAGAATCTGAGATGGCAGTTTTGTAGCGCTGTCTTTTCTCTACATGATCACATAAAGAACTTTGGACTTTTCCATTTTATTTTATCCCGTTCGCTCTAGCCCCTCCTGCCTGCCACCCCCACCCCCCCCCCCACACACACACATACCACCACCACTACCACCATACCGGCTAGCTGAGTTGGCTGAGGCGAGGCCCTTCGCGCCAAACAGCGCCTGGCTGTCGTGACCTCTGACCCCAACGCCCGAAGGTTTGCCCGCTGTCCAAGGACGCCCTGCGCGGGCCGCAGCGATAGCCTCTGCCGAGTCCCGCCTCTATCCGTTGTTCACCACGCGCTGGGATTCATTCATACCTCTTTGTTTCAGTGTACTACTCGTTGGGTGACGCCACTGTAGTCAAAGGCGACTGCAGGGAAGCCGCGGTTAGAATGGCCCAAACGGTGGATTTTGAGGTTTTCTTTCAATTTCTCCGAAACTAGCCGGTATACGATCAAACCTTTTTCCATGATCATGGTAGGGAGTTATACGAATAAATCGGTCACATCTTCAAGCCTACAAAGTTGAAGACGAAAAAGATATAGCCGGAAACGTAAAACCTACGCTTAAAACCCGCGAGACCTGTACATAAGCGTGCGTTGTACAGTAGAATCCGCTTAACCCGCGTCCTGATGGGGTCTGCCGAGCAACGCGGTCTGCTGGGGGGGAGCCATTTTGCCCCCCCCCCCCCTAAGATCTCGAGAACCACGCAACATAGCGACAAACGGCAAACGGTGTTGGATAGCCCCAACGGGGAACTACCTTGTGACCCCATTTTATTGACCTCGGTCTAACCGATGACGTCACAGGTCAGGTCAACGGTCGAATTTTCACCGTTTACAGGCATTTCAAGAAATGCGTTGTAAAATCGAGTAAAATGCATTTCATTGAAAATCATCGATGGGGAAATGCTCATCAAACACATATTTTGCTATTTGAGGTCACTGATACCAGGTCAGGTCACAGAGGTCAGGCCACAGAGGTCAGGTCACAGAAGTCAGGTCACTGAGGGTCAGAAATTAAAAATATGTGATGCATGTTTTATGGTCCATTTTATATGCCAAATGCGATTATGTGGGACAGGTAGCCCTTGGGGTCAGTTGAGACTATGTGTTCGTGAAGGTCAAGTCAAGGTCAGGTCAAGGTCAGGTCAAATGAGGTCAAATTTCAAAGTTGATATTTTGCATAAAATGGGTATTGATTCGATGCAGCTTGTCACGGTGAGTTCAATGGTGACCTTTGTTTTGCTCTACGTGGTCTAGAATTGCTAAAAAATTGAATTAAAAAATTTGACGTCATCAATTTTGAACAGTTTTTCGCTATAACTTGGCCAAAAAGGAGTATCGATCTAAAATTTGGTATGTATATCGAAAAGCGCAGGGACTATCACATATATTCCGTTTTCTTCGAAATTCGGAATATTTTGGGAATTTTTTGCGTTTTTTCTAAAAAACCTCTTTTTTAATTTTTGGGGTAAAAAACCCAAAATTCTGAAAATCCGAGATAATAGTTTTGTAGCGCTGTCTTTTTTCTACACAACCACATAAAGAACTTTAAAATTGCTTGTTAACTGTAGATTTGGTGAGCGTTTCAAGATGTCATGTTTTTTGCTCATTTTTACTCGAACATGACCTCAGTTTGACCTCAATAACTCCTGACCCAAGGTGACCTGTGACTAGAAATTTTGTGTGAAGGTGTCAAATTGATGCCCGGGAAGGTACCAAAAATTTGGCGGCGCTGTGCGCCGCCGTTTTTCGCTATTTAAGAAAAACCACAGGAGGGGGCCAAAATGCCCCCCCCCCCATCAGGGCGCGGGTTCATAAATCCAGCTTGGTATCACGACGTTTTGGATCTATTTAGCGGTGGCTCTATTGACCGGAGTAGTCATTTTCATTAAAAAAAGTGTGTATCGCAGCTTTATACATAGTTGACTGCATTCCTAAATGATGTTCCACATTTGACAATCAGCTGCCTAGGATATAAGTAGACTGCACCTTATCACGCAGAGAGTGACACAGGCTACGTTTCCATGGCACAAGCTAAGCCGATTTTGAAAAATGGATTTGCTCCATCATAGCATTTAGGCATAATTTAAAAATGTAAATATAGGATTAGGTGCTAGCTAAAGTCATGTGTACGCTCATTTTTTTGCATAAGGTAAATAGTTTCCGAGAAAAACGCACGTGAAATTTCGCTAAATCGATTTAGACGTGTCATGGAAACGTAGTGACACAGTTGAATGCTGTGACCTTCGCCATTGACACAGTTGTGTGATGGACGACCTAGTCTAGCGTTCCATTTCACTGGTAAATTGTAAGAGATGGAACCGTTTTGTAGTCAACTGTACATTCCCCCTGCAACACATTACCCCTGCAAATGCAATACAAGCGGATAGGCTAATAATCTTCATTGCCCGATTTATTCCAACCAGCGCACACTACAAAGCTGCCACATTTAGCGATAGCGAAGTCAACACATCCATTCGTGATCACTCCCCTGTCATGCCTGCAATGTCAACTCAACAGTCGAGCGTTGCCTGTTTTGCCGGGAACATATCTCTGAGGTGCATGGTGATTGGTGATGGCGCTCTTTTTAGCACTGAACTCAGTCTGTTGTGTGACGTCTAACCGCTGCAGACTGTTGCGCCAGTGCGGTTCATTGAGAGCGGGAATTGGACGTCACATTTCGAGGAGAAAGACGTGACTGTGAACTGCAAAACCCCCACCCGCGCATGACTGGGGGCTCTACAGAGCCCCCTCCCGTTTTTCGGCAATATCTTCTAAATCATTGGACGGATCAACACGAAACTTGCGCTACTCTCAGCGGCATCAATTTGACACCTTGTGTTATAATTTCAACTTTCTAGCTACCATAATTTGGCCCGAAATGACGTCAGAAAGACGTCGTGTCGGCCGATTTTAATGCAATATATTGAATTATAGCAAACGCTCTCAAGAGCTTAGTTTTAAAGCTAGATCTAAGTTATTTGCATCAGTGGACTACACATACACGTAGCTATCAAACCGCTATCTCAAATCTTCGAAATATTTTACAATTTTGAAAAAAACGTATTTTTACAAATACAAAAAATATATTTTTGATTTTTTTCGAAATGTTTGATTTTTCAAAAACCGGAATAAATGTGATAGAACACAAACTGATAAACTACTCTAGCAAGTTTTAGCGCAACATCTTCAAAAACAGCCAAGTTATTTGCATTGTTGTCAAAATGTGTTTATATTTCTCAAAACCGTTTTTCAGCACGTGTTGGACATCATACAACAATATAAATGGCACCATCGTGTTCCTGAGCTTAAACTACACCTGATAGACACCTTTTTTGTTGAAAATTTCATTTTCAAAATTTGACTTTTTCTGACCTGAAAGTGACCTGACCTCCGGTAAATTCAGCTAAAAATGACCTCAAATGACACAGGCGACATTGTTTTCGAAACCTATGAGTAAAATGGACCATAAAACATGCGTCACATGACCTATGCATGATATACCATTTTCGTGACCTAGGATAACCTGGCCTTGACCCGAAAAAAATTGAAGTAAAAGTTCGGTAGGTACCCTCAAGGTACCTAAGGCATATATCGAGGAGTGCATAAACCAAAAATGAGCGTGATCGGACTTGTCAGCCGGCGGTCAGAGCCTAAATTGTGAACAAGCAAAAATGCCGATAATTTTTATTTTGACCTGACCTGTGACGTCATCGGTGACCTTGAGGTCAATGAAAATATGTTTCGTTCGACAGTTTTTCCAGGAATATCAGACGGCGTTTGAATTTTGACGATCGGCTCAGTAGTTTCGAAGATAGGAGGGGGGGGGGGGGGGCGGCAGTCACTCGCGTTATGGAAAATACCCCAGTCATGCGCGGGTTGAGCGGAGTAGCTGGATTTATTAAGCGGATTGATAAAGAATGGGCGTCTATGGAGAAAACCCGTGAACAGCTCAAGTGGCCACAATAATCGGCTGGATTTATTTTCCGAGGATTTATTAAGCGGATTCCACTGTACCTACTAACATTTGTGTACACAACACTCGTTTTTATGGTTAATATACACAGGCGTTACAGACCTACGGGTATATGCGATACAGGCATTATAATTCGTACAAAGTTACGTGTGTATGCATTCCCGTATTGGCGACTATTACAATACTGCTTACGCAACCCGAGCTCCGTATCAGCCGGTCCCCGTCCAACAGGGCTCCCGCCAGGAGCCAATTTTGGTTCGGAAAACGCGATGGCACGCGTTGGGTGCCGCTGGAAGGCCACCAGGTCACGGTCGGTCCGAATCAGCGCATCTCGGCGGTCGGCGCCGCCGCTGACCGCGGCGCCCGCACGGCCGGCGATACCATCACGACGGGCCGTGCCGGCGTCACGCCGCCGCGGCGCCGTCACGCGTCACCAGCGGCTGCCGATGGCCGGACGCCGCACCGATCGCCGCTGCCGATCGCCGGACGCCGCTCGATCTGAGGGGGCACCGACTGATCGGGCCCGCGGCACACCGCCCAGTCGACACATCTACATCAGCTGATCAGCACGGCACCGACTAGCTGATCGGGCCCGCGGCACACCGCCCAGTCGACACGGCTACATCGGGACGGACTGAGCGGTGCCAGTGAGGGAGAGAGAGAGAGAGCCGTATCAGTGCTGGAGCAGGGGCCGGAGCCGTATCTAACTGAGCCGTATCTAGACAGGTCGCTGGGGCCGGGGCCGCCAGTGGCGAAGATGGTAGATTGCGTGAAATCATTGTCATCGGCTGAGCTGACCCGATGTACGATAGACGAACTCACCAACCCGATCGGCTGCGTCTGTAAAAGACTAAAAGATAGAGGCTCAATGTGTTGCAATGTTTCATTCCTCCGCATAATTTTCAGCCTTTAACCCTTGCCGGCACAGGGGGGGGGGGGGGTGATGCAACTCCCCTAAGGGTTTTCGCGAATAACTAACGGGCAGCACGCTCGTTTTTTTTTTTCTGCGAAGCTCTAGCTCCATCAGGGGCCAAACGCGAGGGGGGTCGTACCAACGATCTTGTGCCGTCGAAGGGCTCAAAATGGCCTGTGCCGGCGATGGTTAACCCCTGTTTTTTCGCCAATAACTCGCGCCGCAAACATAGTATTAATGTGAAACTTTGGCTACCTGTCCAGAATTGAATTGCAGATCTTCTCGTGCAAGAAATAAGAAAATCGGTTCACAACTTTTCTAGTAATAGCGGTGTAAAGTCAAGCATCCTGCGCCGCCGCGGCGGCGCGGCGGCGCGGCGGCCGGCGCTAGCCGTTACGCGCCGCCTGAATTGTAGACTGTGCCGGGGCGGGATGATTCCGTCTCTACACCGCGCTCCTTACCGCTGATTACATTAGATTCGCGTCAAATTTAGTGAGAAGACTGATAAATGTACAGGCAATCATATGGTTTAAGAATTTTGAAAATCGGCCGGTAACAACTTGAGTTATGAGTGTGTAAACACAAAATTGTGATTGCCGCGTTTCCCGCATCGGCCGATCCCGCTTCAGCCGGCGACATCTTACCCTTAGCAGGCTTCTAACTGCCACATGTATTGTTAGATTAACAAGAAGTTCACCATACATACTCACAAATGTTTGTTCTTCCGTATAGTGAAAGAAAAAAGAATATCGGCCGGTAACTTTTTGAGCTATCATCATCATCATCATCATCATCATGTATTTCGGACAACATCCATAAAATGGTTTTTCAGCAATCCACGTCATCTGACAATAAAAGCGACAATGAAAGACACACAGATACACACACAGAAACACGTACCTAGCATGACAGTAATCACAAACAAGTGCATCAACCTAAGTGCGCAATCGACATACCTTTCTTAAAAGCAGTCATATTTGGTGATGCTCTGATCTCGGGGGTCAGGCAATTCCACGCTCTAACCGCCCGGTGGTAAAAAGAGCGTCTGGCAAGCTCGGTGCGTGCACGCGGCAGCTCCAGCAGACCGTCGCTGACCGCCCTGGTGGTGCGCGACGACACATTGGCGCGACTCACCAGTCGAGCGCGCAAAAGTTCAGGGGCGCTCTCACGTGTGAGTCTGTACATGGTGCATAGGTCACGTTCGGTTATCATGTCTCCGATGGTGGGCCAGCCAAGCTCGCGCAAACGTCCCGGATATGTGCTCACGGTACCCTAAGCCAGACACGACGCGGGCGGCAAAGTTGATGCACTTTTGTAGCCGACGTTTCTGGGTCGCATTACAGCCTCCCCACACACTCATGCAGTAGTACAAATGGGGGAACACGAGGGCTTCAACTAGCAGTTTCTTTGTTTCTCGCGGTACGCGGCGCTGCATTCTGGCCAGCCCTATCAAAACACAGTAACACCGCCGGGTGACTGTGCCTATGTGGTGTTCCCAAGTCAGATTCGAGTCGAGATTTACGCCCAGGATCTTGACACACTGTACTGGGACGAGATCGGAGTTACTAAATCGTACTTGAATGTCAAAAGGGGAGTTTTGGCGTGATGATTTAAAAACGAGCAAGTCAGTCTTAGAAGGATTGAGCTTAAGTCTATTTGTTGTAAACCATCGCAAAGCTACGGACAAATTTTCTTCAACGCGCCTTTTCACTTCAAAAACATTGCCTGGCGAGTCAGAGTCGAGAAACTGGACATCATCGGCGTACATAACCAGTTTACCATGAGGTATGTGCTGCGGCAAGTCGTTTGTAAAAAGGAGAAACAACACAGGACCCATAATGGATCCCTGTATCACTCCGTGCGTAACAGGTAGCGCATCACAGGTCCCGCCTCTAACCGACTGAGTGCGGTCAGAAAGCCACGCACGAAACCATCGGTCGTCGATGCCATACCATCCCAGCTTCTCCAAGAGCCGGCCGTGCTCGACGCTATCGAAAGCCTTAGATGTGTCGGCAGTGACGAGTGTCGTCACGCGTCCACGATCCATGTTGTCGGTTATGTAACCGACGGCATCGAGCAGGGCCGACTCAGTGGATTGGCCGGGGCGGAAACCGTACTGCTGGTGACAGAGAACATGGCAATCGACAAGGTATGTCATCAGTTGCATACACACAACTCGTTCACAGAGTTTGGCGACCACCGGCAGAACAGAGATGGGCCGGTAGTTGCTGGGGTCGTCCGTGTCTCCACCCTTATGCAAAGGAACGACAGCCGCGGCACGCCAAGATGGAGGTAGCTCAGCACTTCTGATGCTGCTGTTGATGACGTTCAAAAGGTGCGGGCCGACCACTGGAAAGGTCATCCGCAGCATGGCGATGGTGATGCCGTCGTCTCCGCTAGCCCTGGACGAGCTCATACGCTGGAGCGCCGTCGACAGTTCGGGCAGTGTCGCCGGCCGCGGGCTAAACGCGCCGGCAACGACACGCGGCGGCCGCGGCCGGAGAGGCGCCCCGGTGTCCGAGGCAGCCAGTCCCTCGGCGACCGCCGAGCCTACTCCAGCGAAATGAAGATTCAGGCGGTTCAGCCAGCCAGACTGCAGGTTTTCGCGGCTGTGAAGGCTCGGCTGCGGCTTGTCAGAGCAGACGAGGAAGCGGCGGATGTCCCTCCAAGTGGTGGACCTGGAGCGTCTGTAGGAGGAGAGGAAGAACTCGGCGCAGGCGCGGTGCTGGGCCGTTTTTACTGCGTTACGGCTAGCTCGAAACTCGCGCTCCGTCTCTTCACAGGGAGTCCTGTCCCTGTCCAGACGCGCCGAGTCTCTGACGTCCATCGCAGCTCTGACGTTCTCGTCGTTGAGCCACGGCTGAGATTGATGTTTAATCCTGATTTGCCGGACCGGCATATGGTGGTCGATCAGCGGACTCCAGACCGATCTCCAGGCGTCCCATTTGGCTGTAGTCGTGTCGGCACGGTAGACGCCGTCCCAGTCGGCCAGAAGGAGGTCCAGACGCAGGGCGTCCTGATCCAGATGGCGAGTCGATCGCACTGTGATGGTTCTCGGCTGCTGACGGCATTTCAATCCGGCCACTGACGCGGCGATCAGGTCGTGGTCGCTGATGTTGGAGGCGACGACGCGTGGATCGAAGGTGAGGTCTGGCTTGTTGGTGATCAGGTGGTCGATCAAGCTTGGAGTCGGTCCGGGGCGAGTCGGTGTCGTTATCAGCTGATGAAGCGACAGGTCAGCGAGCAGCCGACTGTATTCCTTCACCCCTGGTTTCGTTGCCTGGAGAGCGTCGAAATTTGTGTCCCCGAGAATGTAGACTGGGGTCCTCCTGGAGATGACGTAGGCGAACTGGTCGCGCATGTCGTCGATCACCGGCTCAACAGGTCCCGACGGCGGTCGATAGATGGCGCCCACGATGGTCTGACGGCGGCCGGTAAGCTGGATCCACAGGGTCTCCAGAGGCGAGCCGGCCGACGGTACCGTTAGTGGCTCGGCGGACAGGCCGATGCGGTGGATGACGGCTACGCCGCCCCCGCCGCGACCACTCCTGTCCTTGCGCTTGATGGCGTACCCCGGGAACACAAGCGTTCGATCGTCCATCGCCGCCGTCAGCCATGTCTCGCTTAGACACAGCACGTCCAGGTTCGGCGTGTAAACGCAAAAAAAGTCGCTCATATGGCAGATTTGACCACATTTGACCTCATTTGACCTTGAAGATATTGACCTAGGGTCATGAAATTCACACACAACAAAGTTCCCCATGGCCCCCACCTACCCTCCGAATTTCGTCTTTCTAGCTTCAGTGGGAGCTGAGATCTTAGGGGGGGCGACATCCGCCCCCCTTCCACTGGGCGTAGTACTCGCAACCTTTCCACTGCGCGTGTTAGTCCTCCGACGGCACAAGGGGGGGGGGTACGACCCCCACTCGCGTTTGGCCCATGTTGGAGCTCGCGGAAAAAACGACCGTGCTGCCCGTCACGAGAGGAAGTCAATGATACCCAATTTTAAGGTCCTAGTTCATCGGTTGACCTTCCAGATCAGGTCAATGACAAAAAAAAAATCGGGAATATCGGGACCTGTTAGAAAGTCGTAAAGCGTGGCTGCCAAGGGGTTTTCCGGGGTGCTGATCATCAATATCGTGTAAGTTTTGATCAGAGATGATGTCGTTAAGCATTTAGACCAGGTCGGGTCAGGTCAGGTCAGGCCAACCGGTAGGGGTCGGGACGGGTATTCGTAGTACCTGTCATCCGCCTCTGACAGCTTCGTAACATGTCACGAAGGCACCAAAACTACTTCGCAAATGTTCAAATGGTTGCTAAATTCGAATTCAGCTCCCAAAACTAGCCTAGAAACATGTAAAACTCGAAAAAGTGAACCGAGGTCACCAAAGGTCAATGACCTGACCTGACCTTCAGGTGACCTTGACACCCATCCTAATGCATGGGAGCAACATCAGATCACATGGTTGAACGTTTGAAACCACGAAAAGCTTGCAAACGCGTGGCTAATGCGAGCTAATGGCCACGGAAAAGAGGTCACAGGTCAAAGGTCATCTGGGTCAGGGTCATGAAATTTTCAGAGTAGGTGTAAAATTGATTAATGCGAGGGTACTGAAATTTTCGTCGCGATCGGCCGCTTTTTACGCGAATTATTCGCGAAAAACCTTAGGGGGGGGGGGTGCATCAACCCCCATCATTTAACCCCCGCCCTGTGCCGGCGGGGGTTAAATCAGTGATAGTGGACTATACCTTTCTAGTAGAGCTTTATTTGCCATTATGTCTACAGTGCAAAAATATTTTTATCCTGCACTCCTCTCAGATGCAAAGACAAGCATTTGTTATTTTTTGCATCTGTCTGAGATCAGAGATATGCAAAGATCTCTGGGTTCAAAGCCAAATAATTGAAACTCTAGATAGAAAGACATACGATTCTTCATGGCTCACTCGTGGAAGATCGGATATCTTTTCCTTGCATGTTCAAGAAAAACCTCGCTCCTTCGTCGCTCGGTAACCCGCTTGGAATAGATATCGTTATCTTCCGCTCGGAGACATGAAGAATGCTCTATATCCCTCCTTTACATTAGTTTTTTTCAGTTGGGATAGCAAAATTGGGGTGCTGGCTCGCTGCTCGCAATCACCAGTTTGGGCACTCGCGACATCGAGAAATTCGCAAACCTTATCGGAAACACATACAGGGTGGCCCAGAACGAAATGTTTCCAATTTAAAGTCAATATTTCTCAAAAAGTGATAAAGACAGAACATCAAAAACTTCGAATAATAAATGCGCACATATTTTCAGTAAAGGATGTGATTTTATGTTATTCAGTGAATTACGTTTAAAAGGATTTGTTTTTCAAACTTGCCATGTAAAAATTATTTTTCTGCTCATATTTTTACCCAAAAATGTGAGTGAACGAGCCACCTTCATCCCGGCACCACGGCCTGCAGCCATGCCTTCCACTGGCCAATATAATCGAGGAACACGTTCTCCCAGGCAACCACGATGGCTTTCTGCAAGCGGCGACAGTATCAGAAGTTTCCAGCACTCTAGCCATATTGAGGTGGCTCAAATGCTCTCCTGGCTGGTATTCCTAGTAAAAGGAATAGGACCTAGACCTAGATCCTTTTGAACCAGCTTTTTGTCTTCTGCCGGCAATGCTGCTTTTCAACAGCATAGGAACGGTGGTATTCTGGCACAGGAAACAGCCTGCTCTAGTTGCTTCCTTATCCGTTCGATTACGGCTTGATCTCCTGGAAGTGAGGGCGCTCAGCGGCAAGCCATGTGCCATTTCTTTATTGTTGCTCGAAACCGAAACCGGAGTTCTATAGCCTTGCTCGAAACAGGACTTGGCAGTGAAACGAATGGTATCCGTGGGCACTGGGCAACGTCTTGTGCACCGATTGGTACGTGTAACCAAACAGCATCGTGGTTCAACTTTGACAAAAAAGCAAAAACGTTTCGCTTTATTGAGCATGAGGGTGTTATAGTATGAACAAGATGATGCCATTTTAAAATTTTGCATACCAATGGACGAAAAAGTGACGCAAACTTGGGGAAAATTTCGGCTCGTTATATTTGCATTAGAATTTGCAATATAACTAGGCCTTAAAAGTCGAAAAAGTTTTTTCCTGGGCCAACCGGTATTTAATTTCAAAGTTTGCAGCATTCGAATTCTAAGCAGCTTATCCATTTGAATGCCCTCTTAGACTTTGTCACGTCAGCACAGGTGTATCGTCAAACCTTTTACCATGGCCAAAAATATGAAAAATGTGGCTGCATTCTAGTAAAAAAGTGTCACGCAGTATTTGTCCCAGTTAGCGGGATTTCAAACCATTAGGTACTTCGAAATCCAGGAGCCCTTCTGACGGAATAGGAACAACGCAGACCCAAAATAAGGAAACCTCGTATATCAAAAACTGTGTTTTAAAAATAAATGTGGTAGGTATTCACTTGTGCTCTTTATGAATTAAGGTAATAAACTTTGCCTGAGACTTTCAGGCCAAGCCAAGTCATCAATATTTTACAAGATAGGCTAACAACTTTTAACCCTCGCATGTGTAGGGGGGGGGTCGGATGGACCCCCCCCATGGTTTTTCGCGAATAACTCGCGTAAAAAGCGGCCGATCGCGACGAAACTTTCAGTACCCTCGCATTGATCAATTTTACACCTACCCTGAAAATTTCATGACCCTGACCCAAATGACCTTTGACCTGTGACCTCTTTTCCGAGACCATGTTTGGCCGGAATCGCGGTTTCGCGTATGTCGGCTCGCACTAGCCGCGTGTTTGCAAGCTTTTCGTGGTTTCAAACGTTCAAACATGTGATTTGATGTTACTCCCGTGTGTGTCAAGGTCACCTGAAGGTCAGGTCAGGTCATTGACCTTTGGTGACCTCGGGTGACCTCGGGTCACTTTTTCGAGTTTTACATGTTTCTAGGCTAGTTTTTGGAGCTGAATTCGAATTTAGCAACCATTTGAACATTTACGAAGTAGTTTTGGTGACTTCGTAACATGTTACGAAGCTGTCAGAGGCGGTTGACACGTACTACGAATACCCGTCACGACGCCTACTGGTTGACCTGACCTGACCTCACCCAACCTGGTCTAAATGCTTCAAGACATCATCTGTGATCAAAACTAACACGATATTCGTGATCAGCATCCCGAAAACCCCCTTAGCAGCCACACTTTACGACTTTCTAACAGGTCCCGATTTTCCCTACTTTGGGTCATTGACCTGACCTGGAAGGTCAACCAATGACCTAGGACCTTAAAATTGGGTATCATCGGCTTCCTCTCGTCACGGGCAACACGCTCGTTTTTTCCGCGAAGCTCTAGCTCGATCAGGGGCCAAACGGCAAGGGGGGGGGTCCAACCGACCCCCCCCCCCTACACATTAGAAGCTGGCAAACGCCGCACACATGCGAGGGTTAAAGGCAATGAAACATACCGTTTCAAGGCAATTATACATTAAATGCTTCTTATTTCAATTGACAAATTAAAAAAACACACATCCATGTTGGAGTAGTTGGCAGCTGTATCCTCCAGGGGGGGGGGGGGGCGGGATTTTCTGCAGGTTCGGTACCCTGTGCCACCAGCCCCGGGCTATCGTCCCCAGTCGCGCCAATAGGAGCGTTGTGGACTCTCACTGCCGTTGTCTTTGTATATTGTATATGTATGGTGTTCCACTGACATATTCCTCACGTCACAGTGTCGGACAGTGCTTCACTATGTAAGGTGTCCCTCACGGTAGAGTGTAGGACAGCGCCCCACTGACGTGTCTCTCACGGTACGGTATACTGGCCGGATAGGTCGTCAGAACTATAGCGGAATGTGCCTGAAATGTCTCGTTAGTGGAATAAATGGATAGAACAGTACAGGACATCGCTCCACTGACGTGTCTCGTACGGTACGGTATAGGACAGTACAGGACAGCCCCCCCCCCCCCCACTGACGTGTCTCTCACGGTACGGTATATGACAGTACAGGACAGCCCCCCACTGACGTGTCTCGTACGTTACGGTATAGGACAGTACAGGACAGCGCCCCACTGACGTGTCTCTCACGATGCGGTACAGGACAGTACAGGACAGCCCCCCCCCCCCACTGACGTGTCTCGTACGTTACGGTATAGGACAGTACAGGACAGCGCTCCACTGACGTGTCTCTCACGATGCGGTACAGGACAGTACAGGACAGCCCCCCACTGACGTGTCTCGTACGTTACGGTATAGGACAGTACAGGACAGCGCTCCACTGACGTGTCTCTCACGGTACGGTATAGGACAGTGGGTTCAGGACAGCGCTCCACTGACGTGTCTCTCACGGTACGGTATAGGACAGTACAGGACAGCGCCCCACTGACGTGTCTCGCACGGTACGGTATAGTATATGACAGTGGGTACAGGACAGCGCCCCACTGACGTGTCTCTCACGGTACGGTATAGGACAGTACAGGACAGAGCCCCATTGACATGTCTCTCACGGTACGGTATAGGACAGTGGGTACCTACAGGACAGCGCCACACTGACGTGTGTCTCACTGTACAGTATAGGACAGTCAGTGGGTACAGGACAGCGCCCCACTGACGGAGGAGACTGCACCGTGTGGGACCGCTACGTCCCCACCACCGCAGGCAGCTGCTCATTGATTCGCTGAATACATTGTGTCGTCGGCAGCTCGGCGACACGATGATTTACCCAAACATAATTGCGCCACGCCGACACGTTTTGGCACTGGTGTCGGCCGGCGCGCCGGGCCTTGACCCACCTCTTTCGTCACGTGCTGGATGGGACTGCCAGCAGAGTGTGACGAAAAACTCGGCAGTGCTGACTCTCACATGGATGCTAGCATTTGCGGACGTTAACGGAAAACTAGAAACCGAAACGGCACGAATTTAGCGCTCAAATAAAACATCGGTGATGGGTATTGATTCCACTTCATCCTCTGGTGATTGGATGGTATGGCGCTTAGAAGCACCGAATTCGCAGGGTAGGTGGACCCGTACCCAGTTTCGCTTTTGGTTGAATTTTGTGACCAGGTCCGCATTTAGGAGGGTTTTGGGCAAGTGTATAGAAGTAAAAAATTTGCAAGAACACGTCAACAGTTTTTGGCTGTTCTGTTGTGAACTGTTGATCCAGAAAAGATGGAGTTAAAATAGAAATACCTGTGAACTAAGCACGTCAATGCGCAGCCAATGATATATGCTACTTTGCCAGTTTAAACCGCGCCCTGCTGGGGGGGGGGGGGGTAACACCCCTCGCAGTTTTTCTCGAATATCTCAAAGACGGCGGCTCGGAACGCCACCGTGTTTAGCAACCTTATCATACATCATTTCTGCAGTAAAAATGTCAGACCAAGATTACGCAAGGTTAGGTCACCAGGTCACTTCAAGTGACCTCACCTCATAAAAGTAGCAATGTCTGCCATAGCTACACCGAGTGACTGAGCGCTATGAAACTTTCGACGATTGGTAAGAGCAGCAGTATGTACGGAAATTATATCTCGGAATTTCGATGCCGGTGACCTAAGGTCAGGTGAATTTTGCGACCTCCCATTGCAAGTCAATGGAAGAACATTGAAAGGCAACTCTTTTGGATGAACGTCACTCTAAACACTCTCAAGCACTTGAATTACAACTCCCCTTGACACACTGAACAAAAAATGGCACCCGTGACCCATATTTATGCCCCTTAGATCATCTCAGGTCACGAATGATATCCAAAAGGTTCTTCACGAAGAACTTTTGATGGGGACATGCTAGAACGATGAAAACGCCTTGACAATACGGACAATGCGGTGTTCAGCTTGACAATACAAATCGACTGATCTGCAACATGCCCCTTTCGGGTCAGGTCATGACTTTGATCTCAGGTCAAATTTTGAAGTTGACCTTTTGAGGTCAAATTATAGATCATCTATGCGTCCGAGAGGAACACGTGCTGGTAAAATGTAGCTCGTGAAGATTGAAGTCAAAAGTTATTGCAGAAAAAACTGTTTTCGAAAAAATAGGCTATTTTGGCAGTTTTTGACTCCTGCAGGCTATATGTATCGTTGTCATTAGGTCAAATTTTAAACAAATGTTCAGAAAGAACGTTAATATGGCTATCAAATGCGTTTTTCCCGAGTGGTAGCTCTATTAGTTTCCGCAAGTTATGCGTCGGCTTATTGAAGATTGTTGACATTCGACCTGAAAATCGGCGAAATTTGGCCTTCAATGACTTCTGCTATTGGTAAGGACAGTAGGTATGTATAAAATGTATATCTTTGAATTTGGATGCCAGTGATCTAAGGTCAGGTCAATTTTGCAACCTCTCAATCATAAGTCAATAGGAGCGAAAACACTTTGGAAGAACGTTAAGAACGTACAGGGGTATTTAGACCCCTGTGGGGTAAAATGTTATGCCACCGTTTTTCAGAACCTCCATGGTTCTTCACGTAGACGGCTTTGCATTCTCATCAAAAGAATCCACACGATTCTTCCAAAGACTCTTATGAGGTTTAGGGTTTATAATAAGAGCGTTCTTAGCACCTAGATAAGAACCCCAAAGGGTCTGTGAAGAAGTCCCTGAGGTTTATAGGGAAACCACCCTGTGTTCTGAATATCGGTTGTAGAACCCTTTCAGTTCTATTGCAATACCGCAAAATCCCCGTTCATTCGTCTATTGAACCTCCCATGCATGGCTATCGACCTGCGCCGTCACATCTGCTGCGCAAACACAGTACTTGATACGCCTTAAAATGTATTACCTTTCACTTTACTCTGAGCAATCAGCCTGCAAGTCTTCAGTCAGGAACAGCCAGCCCGCAACCAGCCCATGCGATCAGCCCGCAACCAGCCCGCATTCAGCCTGCAGGAACGCTTTCCATTCGGCCGCGTCACTTGCCTTACACATCCAAGCCAAAGAACTCCAGGAGCCAAATATGAACACATTTTTAGCTTTAGCAAGTGGATGTTTTCACAAACACTGTATGTTTGCGCTATCGCCCATGTCAGCAGCCGGGTGGCGATATCGCATTCTTCCAAATCACATACAGTTTCTCCTTCCACCACCAGCCTCAAGCCAGCGTTTTCGACGATGTCGACGTCTCCGCGCGGCGCGCGCCAGGACGCTCTCCTCAGACTCCAGGGGCTCAATCAGAGCTGAGATGGTCTCGTCCCCTAGAATGAAGAGTCGGGTGGATGCGTTATTCAACAGGCAGGGAGTAAAGAAACTTAGATTGACTTCAGAGACCATGAGCCTACTCCAAAAATAAAATAATGCACTTGACATATAAAGTGCAGTATAGATAAAATATTGCACTAAATCAGCACGAACATATGTTTATTAAAATCAGCCAAATTTGTACCTAAATCAATTGACCCCAAAATGGCAAGCTGATTCTATTCCTGGTTTATCTTCATTTGGAAGATTTGTCTAAATACCACATGCATAATTTAAGCTATGGGGCATTTATACAACATATAAATACTTACTGCATTGATTGGTCTTGCATAGGTATGAATTGTCTTCATCCAATGCATTCATCCATGCATTTGAGAGCGTTGTGATATTGCTTATTATGGTCAATCACAAGTGATATTAATAATACACAACACTTGACAAACAAAAAATTAACCTTATTTCAGTTCTTCAATATTTGATTACTTGCCATTCACCCAATCTTGCACCAGCCGCTCGTCACTGCACAAAGCGTGATCCAACGCGATCGAAAAATGGCGATCGCTTCCGGTGGACGCTAGAACGTGGTACCGCGGGCGTGGTCTTGATGAAAGCCATTACACTGATTAAACCACAACCCCTTCTTCTTAAACCCGATGCTAGTTCGTGCAAAACCTTCAAAGGGTTTATCTTTCGCGCGCTTGGTGTGACGTAATATCACGTGACTAGGGAGAACGAAGAAGAACCGGTGTTGGTCGAGTTGAAGCCCCCCTGGGGCCACTAAGATTGCACGCGAAGAAGCAGCACGTGTCTTCGGTCTATGTGAAACACTGTGTGTGTTCTTCATGAACCAGACGTTCTGCTTCGCCTCTAAGCCAGTTTACCCTAATACCCAAAAAACCTAGGTGTGGAATATTTTAAGATGCTTTTGCATAACGTTCTTTCAACTTGTTTTCAGTGAGAGTATTGAAATGTGCCTCTTTTGAACGAACATCACACTAAACCCCCTCAAACATCTGGTTACAGGTAAACATAAAATATTGAATCAAATAATTGCACTTGTAACCCCCCCCCCCCCCTTATGACACTGAGTTCACCTCAAGTCACAACAGTTATTCAAGAGGTGTTTGATAGTATCTTTTGATGCAGGCATGCTAGAGCGATGAAAACACCTTATATGTATTCAGTTCGATCTATACTGATGCGTAGCATTGCTGTTTCCGGTGGCGTCTGTTGGCGTCAACCGCCAACTAATAGATTTTTGTTCGGGGAAGGTGAGCTTGAATGTTCAGTGTTCACCTCATGTTCAGCCTGATGTAAAGGTCAGGTCAGAGCTATTTGGGCACGGAAGCTGGCTGAGTTAACCCTCGCCCATGTAGGGGGGGGGGGGTTGGTGCAACCCCCCCCCCTGAGGTTTTTCGGAAATAGTGCAAAAACGGCGGCGCACAGCGCCGCCAAATTTTGGGTACCTTATGGGGCAAACCTTGCGCATCTTTTGATAAAAAAAATTTGACCGGGTCATGTCAGGTCACGGAGTTATGACGTCACAAAAGGAACAGCCTCCGGCCGGATTTTCACAAACTGAGTGCCAACGCCCGAGGTTTCCTGCCGGTGGTACGGACATCGGTTGATGGATCGTGATGAAACTTCCCATGCATGTTGGGGCAAGTATTGGCTATCATATGGTATAAAAAACTTGACCGGGTCAGGTCAGGTCACGGAGCTATGACGTCACAAGAGGAACAGCCTCCGGTTCTATTTTTGAAAAGCGCCCGAACCACTATTTTGCTAATTCTTGTCACCTCAATGGGAATATGCAGCAATATTAGCTTCTATAGGGAGCAAATGGACCTCCCAAATCAAAAAATACAATCAGATTTCAAAAATTAAAATTTAATTTTTCGAATTTCTGCCGCCGACTGTGACCTTGCCGACTTCCGGCGCTCCCAACGCGCCATTTTTAGAGCTAGGGAAACGAAATGCATACCAAACGATAGAGAATTGATCAAGGAACACGATAGTGAAGGTTTCAAGTCGATATCTCCCACCGTTTTGCCGCAATCGCCGCGAAAAGTTGAAAAACTCTATTTTTCCGAAAATTTGACCTTTGACCGGTCAAAAGTAGGTCAAATATTGACCTAGGACCAAAAAATATACCACCAATCGCGAGATCTCGGCGAGAGCAATCCGTTGGTCTTTTCCGCTAAGCTCTACGACGCTCCGTTTTCAAACGCCAAGGGGGGGGTCGCACCAACCCCCCCCTGCATGGGCGAAGGTGGCAGATCGCCGTTTACGGGCGAGGGTTAATCGACGGAGGCCGCGTTACGTATTAGTCGACAGAGTAGCTCATCGGCGTTCAATGGCACTCTTCCGACTCATCAGCTCAACTTTGTTGAGAGGTAATATCGAGAAAAGAAAAAATGACCTCAGATAATGTAGGCAATGTCATACACTTAAAAGCACGTTACATAATATTCAAAACTCCCAAGCACCAATCAGGTGTACATACGTATTTCTGTCAAGTTTCAGGTTTGTGTCGCTAAGCATCTGACTAATAGTATCAATTGCAAAAAGGTAATTAGGAAATCGATACGAAGCCAAAAGCCAAGTGTTACCAAATCCTCGGTAAAATACCCAAAAGCAAACCAACTTGGGATATTGAAAAATAGGTACTCACTTTATATCACAATAAGAGCATCTTATACAATCGTGCAAGAGTTCACAACGACAACAAAAAACCAAACACATTAGGGTTGAAATAGGTGCACAATACAAAATTGATGTCGGTTTGGTATCGGTATACCAAAAAGCTGTTAGCCGATTGAAATATCTACCTCTGACCTTGCAATTGGAGCAAGCAATCACAATTTAAAAGCATGTGATATCATTCAACAATTTCCGATGTAAAACAAGCGGTTCCGGTTTTCTGCAACGTTGACTTATAATGCTGTGTCCACACTGCACGTGACAGACCTGAACTTTAATGACCCTTATGATATAGGTAATGCGCGATAGGCGAGTCATAAGAATGTGATCCGGTTAGTGGTTACTACCTGTAAGATGTTTTATTTCCCTATAAGGGATATTCTGGAGTTTATTTCATTTCATTTTATTTTAGAAGGGGGAATGCATTATGCAGAGACACACCCAAAGGCCACATCATATAGATCAGTGACCTGACCTGAACTGAGCTGAACATGCGGTTAGTGCTAGACTATAGATTCACCAATCAGGTGTACGTATTTATGTTTCAAGTTTGTGTCGCTAACGCGTTCTGAGCAACCATGAAAAATCGTCTGGGTGGCACAAACCTCTCTTTTTCCCTCGACCGTGGATACGTTCTATGATGCAATCTTCAAAATGTTGATAGGTAAATGCCCCGCCTAGCGCGTGGCTTCCGCGGGCCTGCTGCAGTGCGGCGCGGTGGCCGGCGGGGAGGCGGCCGCAGACCGTACATGCATACATGCACGTCCGTCACCGGCGTCATCGACACGCCGCCGCCAAGGCTAGCGTCATTCTCCGCCGCCGGCCTAATCCGGCGCCGCCGCCGCGCCACCAAACACCCGCCACTTCCGTGCGTCTGGGTGTGTGTGTGGGAGGGGGGGGGGGGCGGTCGCCGAGCCGACTCCCACCCGTCGTCACACCGCCTCAGAGCGTTTTACCGCAGTGGACTGTTCTGTTCTCATACAGGGTCTTTTATAATGAATGCTATTTTTTAAATAGCCATAGCTCAGGTGATATGCATCACAAAGCTATTGTCAATACCCGAAATGAAAAATCATGGGAAATTATATTCACATGACTTGCATTTAGGTACCCTTCATGGATTTTGGTCTGTGTCACCTCGCTTTCGGACACAGATTTCGGCCCGCTGACGCGAATGGCGCACCACGCGCTTCACATCCTCCGCGCACAGCATTGCAGCAAACCTCTCCACTGTGACCTGTAGCTCTTTGAGGGTCACTGGAAGGGTCTCTGCTGGGGGCCTGCAAGACGACTGCCCAAAATCAGAAGTCCATCGGTGGGAGATCAGGGCTCCAAGCTGGCCATAGCCGCTCAGTGAGACGGCTGATCACTCGTCTGTCAAAGTTGCCATCCAACCACTGGCGCCCAGCCGCCGTTGTCACTGCAGCGCCGTCCTGCTGAAAGCAGCGGCCTTGTTTTCGAACCCCGCCAGGCACATGAGGCCATAATTCTGCCTTGAGCAGCCTCAGATAAGCTGGCCCGGTCACTGATGAGCCAGAAGCAAACCAGTGGACGAAGACAGGCCCGTCGACCACGGCAGCCCAAAACATGACCTTTTGTGCGTTTTGTTCCTTGCAGTCAACCGTGACATTCTGGAATCTGTCCACAAGCCTGTGATCATTTTAGAGTGGACATTGTGCTTCTTTTGAAAGTGTCCCCGAAACTTACTGTCGACGCCGTCAGCCCTTCAGTGAGCCATTTCCCACGACCACCCAAAACGCCTACGTGGAAAAAGAGCTGACCTGTGTTGTAGGGGGAGATATTTCATGTCCGCACAGAAGGGAAGTTTGGTGATGTGTGACAGTTTTTACATCAATAGAAAGTCCAAGAAATTTTCAATAATGTAAACACAAAATTTATGGTCTTATTCTTTACGAACACCTTCAACTTCGCGTTTTAAAAATAACATTCATTATGAACGACCCTGTACATCGTCTGATCAGCCCTTTTCACGAAGCAACATTGGGCAGCCTTGAAATCCGCTGGATTACGATATGAGTCATTTGACCATATCCTTAATCCTTTAAGTAAAATGTGATGGCAAAATACAATACAAAAAACGACAAATTTCGAGCACTGCTCTTTTCCAATCGGTTCGCAGGTTAGTATACTAACCTTCGATATTAACCCGCGCCCCACTGGGGGGGGGGAGCTATTCATAGCCCCTCCCGTTTTTCTGCAATAACTTCTAAACCGCTTGATGTATCGCCGCCAAACTATCAGTACCTTCGGCTGCATCAATTTGACACCTTGTGGCAAAATTTGAATTTCGTATCTATCATAGGTCGGCCGGAAATGACGTCCGAGTGACGTCATGTTCGGCCGATTTCGACGCAAAACATTGAACCACGGGAATCGCTTCTAAGAGCTCAGTTTTTAGTTTTTGAGCTATAGTTCGTTTTTTTTTCAAAAGGACTCTGGCTCCAAGTATGTTTTTCGAAAAAGCACGCGTTTTAGCGAGCAAAACGAGCAAAAACTGAACTTGAGAAACTCGAACGTCGCCTTATTTTAACATGTAAATTATTCCCGATAATTTCCATATGTGCGTTTTGGAACCAGATTTGAGAACAGTGGTGACGTCATGCTGTCGAACTTGTTTTGCAATGTAGCGTATAACTATCATGGACGAAACCGCTTACTCGATTATAACCTCGGCAACCGTGAAAAACGAAGTTTCCCCCCAAATTAGTCGAAACTTTGTCCCATCGTACGGACATTGAGTGCCTGCTGCCACCAGTGACGTCATCATAGTATGCTAATTTTTCAAGACACAATTTCCAGGTACTTACCGTGCACAATTTGAAATCGAATATTTTTTCGGTAAGAAATTCTTGGCCAGACGCTGAAGCTGCCAAAACTCACGTGAGAGCTTCGATAAGGAACTTGGAGCCAGCGTCCTTTTGAAAAAAAACGAACTATAGATCCAATTTATTTGCCTTAGAGCCCGGAGGACTCAGAATAGATTGCGCTATCAAACTGCTATCACGGATTTTCAAAATCTGGAAAATTTTGAAAATTGGATATGTTAAAATTCAAAATTTGTAGTTTTATCTTTTTTTAAGTTTTTGACTTTTCGAAAAAAACGGAATATATGTGATAGAACACATGCTTATGACACTCTAGCAAGTTTTAGCTAGATATCTTCAAAAATGGCCAAGCTATACGTATTATAGCAACAATTTCTTAATTTAAAATTTTTCAAATCATTTTTTTCAGTACGTATTTGACATCGTACACCAATATAAATAGCACCATCGTGTTTCTGAGCTCAAACCGCATCCGATAGACATGTTTTTAGTTGAATAATTTCAATTTTGAAATTTGACCTTCTTTGACCTGAAAGTGAACTGACCTCAGTTATATTCAGATGAAAATGGCCTCAAATGACACAGGTGACACCTAGTTCGAAATGTATGGCTTAAATAGACCATAAAACATGTGTCACATGACCGACTTATGATATAAGATTGCCGTGACCTGTGATGACCTGACCCTGACCTGAAAATCAAAGTACAAGTTTGGTACCCTCAGGGTATCTAAAGCATCTGTTCACGAGTGTGTAAACAAAAAATCAGCCTGAGCTGACTTGTAAGACGGCAGCCAGAGCCCAAAATGTGAACAAGCCAAACATCCCTGACCTGTGACGTCATCGGTGACCTTGAGGTCAATGAAATAAGGTTTTACCCAAAAGTTTTTCCGGGGCTATCAGATCCCGTTTGAATTTTGACGATCACCCCGGTAATTTTGGAGTTAGGAAGGGGTCTATGAATAGCCCCCCCCCCCCCAGTAGGGCGCGTTATACACAGACCCCAGGTGGGGCGCGGGTTGACTGCGATACTAATGATGATACTAACTTGCGAACCGATTGAGAAAGAGCAGTGGTACTCCTTTTACCCCCGCCTTACCCGGGGTTGTTTGAACACCCAACTGCGGGTTTTCGCGAATATCTAAAAAAGAAAAAACGGCAGCGCGGGGCGCCGGCTTTTTCAACATACGTTGTTACAAATATTTTGATAGGCTATGGAAATTTCAGACCAAGGTCACTCACGGTCAGGTCACCAGGTCACATCAAATGACCTCACACCATAAAAAGTTTCAATACCTGTCATAGCTACACCGAGTGACCGATTGCTTGTGATTGTTGTGAGCGAGTCTCACACTTGTACATCTAGGATTTTTCCTAAAGTTCAATTGAGGTCAGGTCATTTCCGTGACTCACAATTACAAATCAGTGGGAAAAAATGAAAACTGCTATCCTGTTGTCGGGAACGATCTCCAACTATCTCAAGCACATAGAATCAGCACTCCTTGCAAGGTGCGATGCGTTACTTTTGCAATGTTGATTTTGCGTGACGTCACGATCAAATTGAGCTAGCGAGTCGGGAAAGCCACGGATGGACTAGTATATAAGGAAGACCTGCCGAATCGAATGATATGCGACATGACCTCCTTCGACCAACTTCGTGACCTGGGGCGCTGACCTGTCCGTGACCCGAGGTCAACACCCTAAGTTGACCGCATCTAAACAAAAAGTATATCATTCGACGCGCCTGAGCGATGCGAACACGATGCTGCCAAAATCGTGGCTCTGCGGCCGTTGTTTGCGAAGTTATTCACCAAAAACGGAACCGTACCTTAGGCCACTTGACCTGACCTCAGAGGTCACCGGTTGACCTAGGACCTTAACCCGCGCCCCACTGGGGTATGTGTATAACACGCCCTACTGGGGGGGGGGGGCTATTCATAGCCCCCCCTCCTAACTCCGAAACTACTGGGCCGATCGTCAAAATTCAAACGGCGTCTGATAGCCCCGGAAAAACTGTCGAACGAAAACTAACTTCATTGACCTCGAGGTCACCGATGACGTCACAGGTCAGGTCAAAGTAAAAATTATTAGCATTTTGGCTTGTTCACATTTTGGGCTCTGGCCGCCGTCTTACAAGTCAGATCAGGCTCATTTTTGGTACACACACTCTTAAACAGATGTTCTAGATACCCTGAGGGTACCAAGCTTTTACTTTGATTTTCAGGTCAAGGTCAGGTCATCACAGGTCACGAAAATATTTTATCATGCGTCGGTCACGTGACACATGTTTTATGGTCCATTTAGGCCATAGATTTCGAATTTGATGTCGTCTGCGTCATTCGAGGTCATTTGAGTCGAATTTAGCTTAGGTCAGGTCACTTTCAGGTCAAAAAAGGTCAAATTTTGAAGTTAAAATTTTTCAACAAAAAAGGTGTCTATTGGATGCAGTTTGAGCTCAGGAACACGATGGTGCCATTTATATTGGTGTACGATGTCAAATACGTACTGAAAAATTGATTTGAAAAATCAATAATTGTGAATTTTTTGCAATAAGGCGTATAACTTGGCCATTTTTGAAGACATTTAGCTAAAACTTGCTAGAGTTAGTCATAATCATGCGTTCTGTCACATATATTCCGGTTTTTTTTTCGAAAAGTCAAAAACTTTTTGAAAAAAAAATATAAAAATACAAATTTTGAATATTATTATATCAAATTTTCGAAATTTTCAAAATTTTGAAAATTCGAGATAGCAGTTTGATAGCGCGGTCAATTCTGAGTTCTTTCATGCAAAGAAATTGGATCTAGCTTAAAAACTGAGCTCTTGGGAGCGATTGCCGTGGTTCAATGTTTTGCGTCGAAATCGGACGAACATGACGTCACTCTGACGTCATTTCCGGCCGACCTATGGTAGCTACGAAGTTCAAATTTTTACACAAGGTGTCAAATTGATGCAGCCGAAGGTACTGTAAGTTTGGCGTCGATCCGTCAAGCGGTTCGGAAGTTATTGCAGAAAAACGGGAGGGGGGGGGGCTATAAATAGCCCCCCCCCCAGTGGGGCGCGGGTTAACCCTCGCCCTGGCAGGGCATTTTTCATAACACGGCCTGGTAGGGGGGGGGGGGGGTCGATGCGACCCCCCCGCGATTGGCTCCTATGGCAGCTAGAAACACCAAATTTGGTAGGTAGGTGGGCCCCCTGGAGTTCTCGCCCCTGTGCAAATTTGGTTGCTCTAGGTCAATATTTAGGGGGGTTTTGGGGGGTATAAATGTAAAAACTTCGCTAAAAACAGGTCAAACGTTTTTCGCTTATAACTTTTGATCTAATTAAGATAGAACAAAAAGAGTAGCACCAGTGAACTCAGCACGTCAAGGCGCGTCGAATGATATACTTTTTTGCTTGCTTAAGTGTACTTAAAGTTTTTCTTAAACTTTAATTGATTAATGATTTAAGTTTAAGTTACTCAAATTGCATCATATCACATATCATTCGATTCGGCTGATCACCAGGAACACAATGACACCATTTTTAAAGCTCGAGCGTCATTATGTGCGAAGTTATTGGCAAAAAAGTCATTTGACCTCAGTTGACCTCATTTGACCTGACCCATGGATAAGTACATCAAACAAAGAAGCGCCAAGTGACTTGCTGTTAAGTACTGTGGTTTCAAAGCACAAAAGTGATAGAACAAAGCGGATATCTCCAGTATTTTCCGAATTTAGTATTTTCCCATAGGCTTAACATTACGATGTAATGGCCTCTAACTGACCTCAGGTCAGTGACCTAAAAAAAACGAACCATATGTTATACAACTCGGTGAACGTAGCACATCCTGAAAGTTTGAAAGGAATCAGTCCAAAACTGTCAGTTGGACAGGTGCAAAAAGAAAATTGAAATTTGACCATGACCTTGTACCGGTTTTTGCTGACCTGGTGACCTGACCCAAGGTCACCATGACCTGAAATTTTCAGGTCATATGTAAAAAGGTTGCTCCATAGGCTGTGCCAAATTTGGAGGCGCTGCGCGCCGCCGTTTTTACGCTATCTTCGAAAAACCTTAGGGGGGGATCGCATCGACCCCCCTGCCAGGGCGAGGGTTAAAATTGGGTATAAATCTCTGCGTTCCATAACGGCGCACACCTTCGTTTTTCCTCGACGCGCTAGCTCCACCAGGGGCGAAACGGCGAGAGGGGGGCTTGTACTTACCCCCCTCGGCCGGCGCGTATATAGAAAACCGGTATGCCCGGCGAGCGTTAACAAGTAAGCTGAGATTATCATTTCGCTGTGATCAACATTCAGCTGTGATTATCATTAGGTTGTGAATCTTATTTAGCTGTGATTATCATTAAGCTGCATGATTACCATTTAGCTGTGATTATCATTTAGTTGTGATAATAACTTTGTTGTTGATTATCGTTCAACAAGGTGTCTGCTTTGCAAAATTTTGTTATGCATGGGTATTTGCTTCATCATCTCAGCAGATGCTGTGTAGCAGAGTTTTTTTCTTTTTTGAATTTTGCTCCCGACAGGCCGAGGCGCACAGCTCGAATATTATGCATATGCATACCAAGTCCCAATGAGCTGCGCTAGTTGCAAAATGATTGGGTCGCAAAATGATTGATTGGCAGGGGACAGTGGTTTGCATTGATCGGCGTTATGGTATCACGAGCGGAACCGTCGGCTGACCTTGTCGTAACGGTGGCAGCTCGTTAGTTGGCGGAGGTGCGGCCGTACTCAGCACGGCTGCCGGCGCCGCGTCCGCCACCGCCGCGCCGGACAGCACGGATTTTTCACCGTCATGTCTGATGGATCTAGATGAACGCCATATTTATTATTTTATATCCGGAGGGGTATTCAGCTCTCCTGACGTTCTGCTGCTAGGCATTTTTTTCACGTTATTTGTCTAAAGTATGTCACAGATAGTTTCGAAAAGTTGTAAAAACGTTTATCTTGTGTTTTATCAATGTAGCTATCTTTATCCACGATGGTTACAAATCACCGCAGACGCACTGCATACTGCATAGTGTTTAAACCTCAAGGCGGCCAGCGGCTACGATGGCGCCATCTATGTGGAGAATTGTTAACCCGTGTATGACTGGGATATTTTCCATTACGTGAGTGACTTGGGGGAGGCTCTATGTACAGAGCCCCCCTACAATCTCCGACATTACTGGGTCGATCGTCAAAATTCAAACGGCTTCTGATAGCCCTGAAAAACTCATCCGAAACCTATTTTTATTGACCTCGAAGTCACCGATGACGTCACAGGTCAGGACAGAATAAAAATTATCAGCATTTTGGCTTGTTCAAAATTTAGGCTCTGGCCGCCGGCTAACAAGTCCGACCAGGCTCGTTTTTTGTTACACACTCCTTGGTAAATGCCTTGATTTGATACCCTGAGGGTACCGAACTTGTAGAGGAGACCCGAGAGGTATGGGCCCCCGCGAGGTATGGGCAATCGCAGTTTTAAAGAAGTGTTGCGTATTTTTCCATATTTGACCACGTAAACTGGTAGCAACCATTTCGTTATACAACCCACTTGATTTCCAAAATCTTCCTCAGTCATCTTTGGCAATGAGCGGTGATAAAGCGTTTTTGCCCTCTTCGAGTAAAATACGGTACATAAAGTAACTTCGTGATCAATGCTTGTTTTATTTTGTCAGACCATCGCTAAGATGAGGTTAAAAGCATGCAAATTAAGACTGGATAAACAATTTGAAGCTTTCTTGCAAGATTATGAGCTGAGATGCTACGCGCATTCTGAGGTCCCAACCGGGAGGTTCGGGCCACCCCCACCCCCAGTGCGTGATCCTAAATCAAATGTTCTCTTCAACAAGTTTTGCTTTTGTCGCACATTGTCGAACATTTAACTACGGATTGCATTTGAACAGAAAATATTATTTGTCTTATTTCATAGAAAATGATTGAGTTAACCATAATAAATATGTGCCAAACTGGCCTCCATGAAGTAAGCTGTTGGCCACTTATGCGGTACCTGGGCACTAAAACTAAAAGAGCTCACTGTAAACCCAACCTACGAGTATTGTTCTCAATGTCGAGAAAAGAATATATGAAACCTGACACCGGCCCATACCTACCTCCCGGGCCATCATGGCCCATACCTCCCGTGTAGATAGGTTCTAAACATAAATTCATACACCTAATTTATTGAATTTCAAAATGGTAAGCTGTAGGAATGACAGTACCGTAAAGTTTTTTAGTGACATGGTTAGTTGACTTTACCTGGTGACCTGACCTTACGTGACCAGATGTCAGAATCTTACACACAATGCAAAATTAATGTGTGATAAGCGTTACCTATGTAGGACCACGTTTCGTGCAGCGCAACGCGGCGGTTTTCGTTACACAAATACACAACAACAATAAGATGGATAGTGTGGCCGAAAATACTCCCTCCTCTACCCGGGCAAAGGTTATATGAGCTCGAGGTAAGCAAGTTTAAACGGGCCCTCCCATCTTCAAACAAACTCATGAATTGGCATAAAAGTGATGTCGCTCGGTTCAGAAAAGTTAAAACCAGGGCTGCGGAGTCGGAGTCGGAGTCGGAGTCGGAGTCGACATTGGAAATCCCAGCCGGAGTCGGAGTCGGAGTCACCGAAAATCTGTCGACTCCACAGCCGTGCCAGGTGTGCGGAGTCGGAGCCGGGAGTTGGAGTCGATCGGAGTCGACATTTCTGCCCGGAGTCGGGGCCGGAGTCGGAGTTGGTTTTTGAAAGCCGGAGCCGGAGTCGGAGTCGGAGTCGCCGTAAATCCATCGACTCCGCAGCCCTGTTTAAAACGAATATCTACCAAATTTCACCGAAAAATATTCACCGGTTTTCAAGACTTTACTTTTGTTTACTTTTTTTGGGACCTCAGCTGTTCCTTTGACGTCATTAGGAAGCAATAATTTGGAATGCTAAAAGTGCGGTAGATGTTGCGCGCAAAGCAGCATATACCACCACGTTTCACCAAAGGGTTTAGAATAAGAGTTGAAAACCGTTAGATTTGTGCTGACGTCACAAATTCTAAGGGGCATTCAAATGCATTAGCCGCTTAGAATTCGAAAACTACAGACTTTGAAATTGAATATCTCGGGATTAACATTTCTCAATGTTGCGAGTGCCCAAACCGAAATTGCAAGCCTGGGGCCCTAATTTAGCTATCTCAATTCAAAACTAACGTTAAGGTGGGGTGATCACTTAAGTTCTTTGGATTGTCTCTGGGATTTTTGCTTGATCCAGCTTGTTTCGGCACCTTCTTTGTTGATAGAGTTAGACGAGGTGAAGTCGTTCCTCGGGGCATTGGTGATCAGATTTAGCCCCTGGCCCACCTGTTTTTTTTTTAAATTCTTTGGAATGTTTCATCTCATACACATTGCAACAAGTACAAACATCCCAGCATACTTAATATCAGAGAAATACTACGCGCAACTTTTCACACTCATTCCCATCCACACAAAAAATTAGCGACAAAGTGACTGTGTCGTACTGCTGCCGGGTCATTCCGTTTAGAAACATACGCTGCACCTATGCGATGAGCCTCTATGTACATAGGTCCGGTCAGCGCTTCTCTAGTCCGTGGGTCGTGATTAGGTG